>NW_022631199.1:543348-676559 GCF_010015895.1 Lontra canadensis | reverse complement strand
TCTCTGTACTCTCTTTCAGCTCAATTGTCCAGAAGTTCCCTGTCAAACGCATGGAGGACAGTGCTGCCTCTGATCCTCACTCTGGCAGGGCTTGTCACAGCTGGAGCCACCTGTCTCTACCAGAAATGTCAGAAAGACAGGAATATGGGGCAGCTGGAAGAAGAGAGACTGTATAGAGCAGAGGAGCAGCACTCCCAAGGTAAGCAGGTCCTGGTAGGACGGACATGTCCTTTTCCCCCAGGGCACAGGTGTGGAGCTCTGCATGAACCTTCCTATGTGCACCCTCTTGGTCAGGATGAATGGGAGAGACCAGCCCAGGACACACCTCACGGACTCCCCACTTACCAAATGCTCAGTGAAGTTCTCTGTCTCTGAGAGGTGTTCAGCTGCTCACCACTGGAGGACTTCTGGAAGGCTGGAGGATTTCCAACACAAAGACAGATCTGAGCTTGAACCTGGGAGTGTCTGTCAGTTGGGAGTGATGAGAGCATTCTGAGAAGTGCTCAAGTGACAAATGCAGCAGGGTACCTGGCACCTGCCAGGGTCTCATTGTGGGTGCAGGGACTATCATCAATAAGCATTGCTGCACTCACCAATCCACTCCCTTCCCTGCCCCCTGTGTCCTTACCCATAGCCATCAGGCACGAGCCTGGGAGCAGAGCACAGATGTCCCCATGACAGACATGGGAAAGCAGGGCTATCAGGATCTGCTCCACCAAGCCTCCCCTAGGAAGAAAATGACCCAGATTATTGTTTTATTGGGCACTGAAGAATCTGTATTTCTTCATGCTTTCTAGGATCACAGCTAGAACCCATTAAGTCCTGTTTTGACTTAGGTTCCCAGAAGTTGAGCTTTGGCCCCATTGAATCAGCACAGTCCCACAGTTTCACATCTTTCTCTCTCATTGCAGGCTGGACAGAGGACAAGGTGATCTATGGTGAGGGCCATGTCGGGGGCTGGAAACCTCTGCCCCCACATGTGTGTCTATGTGTGCATGTATGTGTGTGTTGTGTGCACATGTTGTACATTTACATGCACACATGTGTGTTGATCTGTGCACATATGCATGCTTGCAGAGGCATTGCTGTGTGTGTGTGTGTGTGTGTGTGTGTGTGTATTCCTTTTCATTCCAGAGTGCAGATGTGTGGAGCCCAATGCTGGTGAGTGGCAGCCACATGGCTCTAAACATCAATTTTCTGCTGCCCTGAGAGACCTCAGCTCCTGTTTACTACCTGGGGAAGAGACAGACCTGCAGAGCCTAGGCAACAAGAAAGACAACTCTCCTGAGGCATGGCCACTTGTTGGGGGATTGGGAGACACCAATCTATTACCATAGAGATAGCAGAAACAGGGACTTTCTGCCCCAGGACACCATCTAGGTGGGAGGGATGGATGGAGAGGGGAGAATCTCGCCCAGGTCAGGGAACCCCAGGACTGGGAGGGGCATAAATGCAGACAATGGACCAGGAACCCGAGAGGTGTCAGAGAACCTGGGGACACAAGCCTTAGCACAGCCACTTGTTGAGGGTCTAGGAGGGGACAGAGAGAAACTGATCATCATTTCATTCATTCACTTATCCATTCATGTACAATAGTGACCAGTTACCTCCTGTGCCAGCATCCAACCATCTATCAGTGATTGAAATGACTTCCTCCTGTCCTCAGGGGGCATAGAATCTATGTGGGGATGCAAGCCATCAGTCAGTGATGCTTCTTTAACCAAAACTGGAATAAAGCAGAGTAATATTATAGGAATGGACTAGAATACAATAATGAAGTTGGCCAGGAGAGCATTCATGTAGGATGTCCATGGCCCTGGGGATGGTGGGATGGTAATATCTAAATGAAGGGCTGGGTGACAGTGGGACCACAGCCCTGAAAGAATGAGCTGTGGACCCACAAACATGGCAGGGAGAATGTCATCTGTGGTGTGGGAAAGATGAACATGTGGAAGAGAATCCAATGGGGCAAGATTTGTGGATGCCCAGACCCGCAGAGCCTGGAAGGCTGAAGTAGGGGTCTGGGTGCAACATGAGTGGGGGAGCTTAGACAGGGGAGAGGCATTGGTGGAGGAGAGGACAACCCTGAGATGTGCCCGGAGGCCACAAATAGCAGGGTCCAGCAGGGCAAGACAGAACAAGGAACCCAAGGTGACCTTTGGAGCCAATGTCCCTGGGTCTATGGTGGCTTCATCTAACAGAAGGCTTGGGACCAAACAAGACAGATTTAGGTCAAATAAGTGAAAATCATCTTGGACCTCTTAAGACTGAAACTTTATCAGACATCCAAATGGGGATGTCAGATAAATCTTTAGTTACACAGGTCTGGAACTCCCAGGAGAAATGTGGTTTTGAGACAGGAATTTAAGGTCCTTGGCATATATCTGGCCTTGAAAACCAAGGAAGTGAACCAGGAAGTGCTCCATTTATCTGCACGCCCAAAATTATTCTTTAAATTTCTTTATTTGAAAAAGAAAGATTTTAAAAAGAAAAAAAAGTAAGACAGGTACAGGGCAAAGAAGACAGATTCAAGTCTAGCCTTGGAGAACCTGGTACTTGAAGGTCTGTTTGAGCAGGAGTCTGGGCAGACTTGTGGGAAGTCCAGGGGAAGCTTTTTCACTGAAAACTGTGGATACAGTGTGGTGAGTAAGCAGCTTGTGGCATTCCATACAGTGAGATAAGATCAGGAACATGACCCAGAAACATTGTCTAGTGTGGTGTGCAAGGAGAGGTGTCCCCTGTGGAGGCAGCTGGGACAAAAATTTCAAAATTATAGTCTGTGCAGCTAAGCTGTAAATTGGTAAGTGGGGAATCAAGCAGAGTGTTTTATTTCGGTTTATTTTGGTTTTACTTTAAGGTCCTTTAAGGTAGCAGAACATGCCTGTTGCCTAAAAAGAATGATCTGGTATGAAGACACATGAAGCCAGCAGGGGGAAAGAAAAGGAACTAAAGAAAAATTGTTCAGGGAATATAGTCTGCAGCGGTGGATAGGATGGAACGCAAGTCTGCACTGGCAGCCAGGTGTGGTGGGGTGGTGTGTCAGAGGTCATTATTGAGTAGTTTTGTATCAATGTTAATTTTCTGGTTTTGATCCTTTTACTGTGTGTTTTCCAAGATGTTTTCATAGACATATTATTTATACTATTTTTCAGCTTCTTTGTTAGTCTGGAACTTTTTTTTAATGTGATTAATTTTTATTTAATGATGAGGAAATTTGGAATACCAGAAGCCAGGCTTATTGTTCAGCTAGGGAGTCCATGTTTGACCATTATGGAGATAGAACATGGGTGATCTCCATCCCCACAGCCCAAACTCTACAGGGAAAGGATTTGGGTGGGACATAAGGTGGAGAATTCAGAAAGCAGCTATGAGAATTCTGGGGGAGAACAGTCAGTCTTTGCTGGAAAGCGAAAGAGAACAGGGTTCTATCCAGAAAGAGGTAGAGACCAGAGAGGAAGCTGGGGTTCAAATAGGAGGAAAGCATGGGTCCTGTCCAGATGATACGGATGGAAGGTCAAGAAACATGAGTGTCTGAGGTATCGAGGTATAGACCCAAGCAAACAACATACCTGGCTTTAGAATGTATCAAGGTGGACACTGGCCAAGAGGTTTCTGTTATTGAGAAGATGCCTGCTGGGGCAGCCTGGTGCCCAGCTGGTCCCCACACACCCTCTCTGCCTCTAATATGGAGCCCAAGTGTAGACAGACCCTTCCCCAGGTCACATGCTGGGGTTCTGAGGGCTCTGAGAGGGAAGGTAGGGCAGGAGAGAAGGACTCTGTTTTGGAAGGTGTTCATCTTAGCTGTGGGGCTCTTAAGATGCCTCTTGGGCTTTTCCTTATGTGACTCCTCTGTCGTTGACCCCAGAGCTGTCCAATGGCACTTGCATCAATGTACCTGTGGCACCTTCTCCTGTCCCCCTATGTCCTCCATGTCCTCTTATGTCTCTATCTCTGTCTCTGTCTCTCCATCTTGCTCATTGTGTCTCTCTCTGTGTCTCTCTGTCTTTCTCTTTGTGTCTTTCTCTCTGTCTCTCTGTCTCCCCATCTCTCTGTCTTTCTCTCTCTCTCTCTATTTCTCTGCCTGTATCTCTATCTCTCTTTATCTCTCTATTTATCTCCCAGTCTCTGTTTCTGTCTCCTTCTCTGTCTCTCTGTCTCTCTCTATTTCTCTCCATATGTCTCTGTATCTATCTCTCTTTGTTTCTGTCTCTCTGTCTCTGTATCTCTCTCCCTGTGTCTACCTGGGTTATTCTGTCTCTCTTTGTTCTCCTTGTCTCTCTGTCTCTTTCTGTCTCCCTGTTTCTCTGTGTCTCTTCTATGTCTCTCTCTTCCTTTCTCTACCTCTGTCTCTGTTTTTCCCTATATTTCTGGGATACTGTCTCTATCTCTATCTCTCCCTTATGTCTCTCTGGCCTTTTCTCTGTCTCTCCTTGCTTCTGTCTCTCTCTCTCTCTCTCTCTCTCTCTCTCGTCTCCCTGTCTACCTCTCTCTCTCTCTTTCTCACGCACACACATACACATACAAACAAACACACACATGTGTTGAGGGACTGTGAACAGGGGGACAAGCAGACCTCACAGGGTGTCAGTCATGTCCACTCATTGGTAGCAATCCACCCCCTGGCTCCCACCTGGAACTGCCTCAGTTGTTCTGGGATGACCTGTTGCTCAGGGTCCTGGACAGAAGATGGGGGGAGCCAAGGGACTCTCAGGGAGGCTGTGGTTTTACCTCACCCAGAGGTCTTGTGGTCCCCTTCTTACAGGAGGGCAGGTTGGGGACACAAACCCCCAAGCCTAAACCTCTCCTCTTCCCACAGTGAGCCCATCCCTGGACCCTGATACTGCAAGCCCAAAACTCGCTCTGTCTGAGGATGGGAAGAGTGTGAGGCGGCTGTTCTTTGACCAGGAGCTGCCAGATGTCCCCAGCAGATTTGACAAGGACCCCTGTGTATTGGCACAGGAACAGTTCTCTGCTGGGAGGTATTATTGGGAGGTCCAGGTGGGACAGAGGAAGGCCTGGAATGTGGGCGTCTGTCTGGAGAGCTTGGATCGGAAAGGAAGGATCCCAAAGGCTCCCCAGCATGGACTCTGGGCCCTGGAGCTCTACAAGAAGACATTCTGGGCCCTCGCTTTCCCAAGGGTCCACCTGCACCCTTCAGAGCCCCTACATCAGGTGGGTATTCTCCTGGACTATGATGCTGGCAGAGTCTCCTTCTACAACGTTGGCAATGGATCCCTCATCTACTCATTCTCTGGACTCTCCTTCTCAGAGCCCCTGAGGCCATTCTTCTGCCTCTGGACACACGACCCTATCCCCCTGATCATCTACTTAGAATGCCAGCTCCCCGAGGCCATGGGCCCTCCTCAGAGCCAAGGACAGGAGAGGGTGGGGACCCTCCTCCAACAAGACCCATGATCTCTTTGCTCTAGCCTGTCATAGATTTGGGGGAGACATGTCCATTCTACATGCCAGCTAGACCTATACAAAAGTGCATCTTTCTGAGTTATACTGTCTTATCTTCATTTTCCTTCCCTGTGGAATACTGACAATATATTATGGGCTGAATCATACACTCTCAAATGTACATTCTGAAGCCCCAATGCCCCTGATCTCCAGATGGGGCTGTATTTGGAGATGGAGTCTTTACAGAAGTGGTTAAGGTAAAAACTGGTCACTAGGGTGGGTCCTGATCCTGCATGATTGGAATCCTTATCAGAAGAGGGGGTCAGAGGTGCTTGGGTGGCTCAGCCACTTAAGCATCTGCTTTCACCTCAGGTCATGTTCCCAGAGAAGTCCCACATCAAGCTCCTTGCTAGGCAGGGATGCTGCTTCTCCCTATGCCCCTGTCCCTGCTTTCTTTGTATCTCTGTCAAATAAATAAATAAAAATCTTTTAAAAAAAGAAGAAGAGGAGGAGGAGGAGGAGATCAAGGCACAGACACACACAGGTGGACGACTGCATGAAGACACAGTGGTGAGACTGCATGTACATGTCAGGGAGAGACATATCAGGAGGAACCAGCCCCACCCACACCTGGATCTGGGACCTCCAGTCCCCAGGACTGGGACACAATAAACGTGTGTTGTTTAAACTCCCAGCCTGTTATTTGTTACAGAGCCCAAGCTGACCAGGGCACTATATTGTTATACACAGTGGGGCGCTTTTCTGAAATGTACTTGGGGTCAGTTACAAAGCATTGAGCCCAGTACCAGACACAAAATATTTGCTCAGTAAATGCCGGCCTTCATTATCCTCTCCTCCCCTCTCTTTCCCTTCCTTCTGCCTTCCCTTCCTTCCCCTTTCCCTCCCCATTGCTCCTTCCTTACTCTCCAATCCCTCCTTACTCTCCTCCTTCTCTCCCCATCCTCCCTGTCTCTCCCTCCTTCTCTCTCGACCTTCGCCTCTTCCCCTCTACCCTCCCCCATGCACTTTCCCCTCCTCCAACCCTTCCTTACCCTCCTACTTCTCTCCCCCATTCTCTCCTTCCTCATGTCCCCTCCACCTACCTTCCCTTCCTACTCCCTTTATCCTCTACCCTCTCCTACCTTCCCACTCTTATCTACTCACACCTCCTTCTCCCTCTCCATCCCCCTTGCAACAGCTTGGAAATCTGGTCTACCTTGGTACCCCCCCATTTCCCCCCTCACCATGGCAAGTCAGTGCAGAGCTACATGGAGACCAATCCAAAGATTCCAGGGTTTCCCTGGTCAGTCATGGAAGCAAATTAAAGTGCAAACATGACAGTCCAAACCCTCTGGAATGAGAGACCTAAGAAAAGTCCTAGAAGCAGCTCAAAACAAGAAGTCCTTAACCTACAAAGGCTGGAACATTATACTGGCAGCAGACCAATGCAGGGAAAACTGGCAGGCCAGAAATGGTTGGTATGATATATTCAGGGCAATAAATGAAAAAAAAATGCAGCAAATATACTTTATCCAAGAAGGCTGTCATTCAGAATGGAAGGAGAGATAAAGAGCTTCTAGGACAAACAGAAACTAAAAGAATTTGTGATCACTAAACCAGCCCTGCAATAATATTAAAGGGGATCCTGTAAGCAGAGAGCCCAAAAGTAACTCAGACCAGAAAGAAACAATCTACAGAAACAGGGAATTTACAGGTAATACTACAGCACTAAACTCATCTTTCAATAGTTTCTCTGAATGTAAATGAGCTAAATGCTCCTGTGAAAAGATGCAGGGTTTCAGATTGGAATTAAAAAAGAAAAAAAAAAAAAGCAAGAACCATCAACATGCTGTCTGAAAGAGACTCATTTTAGACCCAAAGACACCTCCAGATTTAAAGTGAGGGGGTGGGGGCGCCTGGGTGGCTTAGTGGGTTAAAGCCTCTACCTTTGGCTCAGGTCATGATCCCAGGGTCCTGGGATCAAGCCCTGCATTGGGCTCTCTGCTCAGCAGGGAGCCCGCTTCCTCCTCTCTCTCTACCTGCCTCTCTGCCTACTTGTGATCTCCATCTGTCAAATAAATAAATAAAATCTTTTTTTTAAGTGAGGGGGCGAGCATTTATCATGCTAATGAACATCGAAGAAAGCTGAGGTAGCAATCCTTATATGAGACAAATTAGATTTTAAGCCAAAGACTGTAGTAAGAGATGAAGAGGGACACTATATCATACATAAAGAGTCTATCCTATAGAAGATCTAACAATTATAAATATTTATGTCCCCAACTTGGGACCAACCAATTATATAAACCAATTAATAACAGAAATAAAGAAACACATTCATAATAATACAATAATACTAGGGGACTTTAACACCCTACTCACAGCAATAGACAGATAATCTAAGCAGATCAACAAGGAAACAAGGGCTTTGAATGGCACACTGGACCAGATGAACTTCACAGGTATATGCAGAATACCCCATCCTAAAGCAACGGAATACAGATTCTTCTGGAGTACATATGGAATATTCTTCAGAATAGATCACATACTGGGTCACAAATCAGATCTCAACCAGTACAAAAACAGATTGGAATTATTACCTGCATATTTTCAGACCATAATGCTTTGAAACTTGAACTCAATCACAGAAGGAAATTTAGAAGGAATTCAAATACTTGGAGGTTAAAGAGCATCTTGCTAACGAATGAATGGATCAACCAGGAAATTAAAGATGAATTGAAAACATTCATGGAAACAATGAAAATGAAAACACAGCTCTTCAAAGCCTTTGAGATGCAGCAAAAGCGGTCCTAAGAGGAAAAACATGGCAATACAAGACTTCAAGAAATTATAAAGGTCTTAAATACTCAAGGTAACCTTACACCTGAAGGATCTGGAGAAAGAACAGTAAATAAATCCTAAACCAAGGAGGAGAAGAGAAATAATAAAGATTACAGCAGAAATCAATGAAAGAGAAACTGGAAGAACAGTAGAACAGATCAGTGAAACTAGGAGCTGGTTCTTTGAAAGAATTAATAACATTGATAAACCAGTAACCAGACTTAATCAAAAAGAAAAGAGAAAGGACCCAAATTAATAAAAACATGAATGAAAGAGGAGAGATCATGACCAACACCAAGGAAATGTAAATAATTTTAAAAACATATACTGAGCAAGATATGCCAAGAAATTAGGCAATCTGAAAGAAATGGATGCCTTCCTGGAATCTTATAAACTTCCAAGACTGAAACCAGAAGAAATGGAACCTGGACAGCCCAAAACCAGCAAGGAAATTGAAACAGTAATCCAAAACTTCCCAAAAAAACAAGAGTCCAGGGCCAGATGGAAGAAGAAAGAAGAAATGGAAGGGAAACTTCCAAACTCATTGTATGAGACCAGCATTACCTTGATCCCAAAACTAAAGACCCCACCAGAAAGGAGAATGACAGATCAATATCCCTGATGAACATGGATGCCCAGTTACTTACCAAGATCTTAGCCAATAGGATCCAACAGTACTTTAAAATGATTATTCACCATGACCAACTGGGATTTATTCCTGGGATACAAGAGTGGTTCAACACCCACAAATCAATCAATGTGGTAGATCACATTAATAAAAGGAAGGACAAGAACCGTATGATCCTCTCAATTGATGCATAAAAAGCATTTGACAAAATACAGCATCTTTTCTCAATTAAAACTCTCCACCATGTAGGGATAGAGGGGACATACATCAATATCATAAAGGACATCTACAAAAAGCCCACAGCAAACATTATTCTCAATGAGGAAAAAACTGGGAACTTTTTCCTTAAGGTCAGAACCATGACAGGGATGCCCTCTCTTGCCACTATTGTTCAACATAGTACTAAAAGTTCTAGCCTCAGCAAACAGAAAACAAAAAAGAAATAAAATGCTTTTGAATTGGCAATGAAGAAGTCAAACTCTCTCTCTTCACAGATGACATGATACTTTATGTGGAAAACCCAAAAGACTCCACCCAAAAATTACTAGAACTCATGCAGGAAATCAGCAATATGGCAGGATACAAGATCAATGAACAGAAATCAGTTGCTTTTCTATACACTAACAATGTAACTGAAGAAAGAGAAATTAAGGAAACAAACCCATTTACAATTGCACCAAAAATCATAAGATACCTAGGAAAATAAACCTGATCAATGACGTAAAAGAACTGTACTCTATAAACTACAGAACACTTACAAGAGAAATTGAGGAAGACACGAAGAGATGGAAAAATATTCCATGATCAAGGATTGGAAGAAGAAATATTGTCTATGCTACTCAAAGCAATCTACACGTTCAATTAAATCCCTATAAAAATACCATTGACATTTTCACAGAGCTGGAACAAACAATCATAAAATATGTATGGAACCAGAAAGACCCCAAATTTCCTGGGCAATGTTGAAAAAGAAAACCAAAGAGGATGGCATCACAATTCCAGACTTCAAGCTCTATTAAGATGTAATCACCAAGACAACATGGTACTGGCACAAAAACAAGCACATAGATGGAACAGAATAAAGACCCCAGAAATGGACCCTCAACTCTATGGTCAACTAATCTTCAACAAAGCAGGGAAGAATATCCAATTTTATTTAAAAAACAAAAAAAGATAGTCTCTTCAATAAATAGTGTCAGGGAAATTGGATAGTCAGAAGCAAAGGATGCAACGGGAACATTCTCTTACACCATACACAAAGATAAACTCAAAATGGATGAAAGACTTCAATGTGAGACAGGAATCTACCAAAATCCTAGAGTGGAGGGTTGCCTGGGTGGCTCAGTTGTTAAGCATCTGCCTTCAACTCAGGTCATGATCCCGGGGTCCTGGGATCGAGCCCCGCATCCGGCTCCCTGCTCAGCAGGAAGCTTGTTTCTCTCTTCCCCACTCCTCCTGCTTGTGTTCCCACTCTCGCTGTCTCTCTCTCTCCATCAAATAAATAAAGAAAATATTTTTAAGAAAATCCTAGAGGGGAACACAGGAAATAACCTCTTTGACCTTGGCCACAGCAACTTCTTGCTAGACATGTCTCCAAAGGCAGGGGGAAACAAAGAAAAAACATGAACTATTGGGACTTCTTCAAGATAAAAAGCTTATGCACAGCAGTCAGCTAAACTAAAAGACAGCCCATGGAATGGAAGAAGATATTTGAAAATGACATTTCAGATAAAGGGCTGATATCCAAGATCTATAAAGAACTTCTCAAACTCAGCACCCAGAAAACAAATAATCCAGTCAAGAAATGGACAGAAGACATGAACAGACATTTCTGCAAAGAAGACATCCAAATGACCAACAGACACATGAAAAACTGCTCCACATCCCTTGTCATCAGGAAAATACAAATCAAAACCACATTGAGATACCAGCATACACCAGTTAGAATGGCCAACATCAACAAAACAGGAAACAACAAGTGTTGGAGAGGATGTGGAGAAAAGGGAACCCTCTTACACTGTTGGTGGGAATGCAAGTGGGTGCAGCCACTCTGGAAGACAGTAAAGAGGTTCCTCAAGTTAACAATAGAGCTACCCAGTGACCCAGAAATTTCACTAATGGGTATCTACCCCAAAGATACATATGTAGTGAAAAGAAGGGCCATATGCACCCCAGTGTTCATAGCGGCAATGGCCACAATCACCAAACAGTGGAAGGAGCCAAGATGCCCTCAACAGATGAATGGATAAAGAAGATGTGGTCCATATATACAACAGAGTATTACTCAGCCGTCAGAAAGGATTAATACCCAACTTTTATATCAACATGGATGGGACTGGATGAGATTGTGCTAAGTGAAATAAGTCAAGCAGAGTTAGTTATCGTATGGTTTCACTCATGTATGGAACATAAGGAATAGCAGAGAGGACCACAGGGGAAGGGAGGGAAAACTGAATGGGAAGAAATCCGAGAGGGAGACAAACCATAAGAGACTCTGGACTCAGGAAACAAACTGAGGGTTTTAGAAGGGAGGGGTGGGGATAGAGTAGCCAGGTGATGGGTCTTAAGGAGGGCATGTGTTGTGATGAGCTCTGGGTGTGATATGCAACTGATGAATTGTTGAACTCTGTGTCAAAATCTAATGATGTACTGTATGGTGACTAACATAATATAATAAAAAGAAAGTTCTACTTTAAAAAAAAAGAATTTAATTCCAAAGAGATAAAAAGCAATATTATATAGAAAGGTCTGCAGTTACTGGTTATATTACAAGTTCAATTTAAAAAAAAAATAGTTTTTTTATGACTACACTACTGATTTTTAGAAGCCATCATTATTCCTGTGCTTTAATTCTCTAAGCCAAAAAAGTTAAATTCTGTTGGCCAATAAAAGGAAAAAAAAAGATAGTTATTTCATTTCCTTGGGACATATACTCAGAAATAGCATTGCTGAATCATATTTTTACCTTTTTGAGGACAATCCATACTGTTTTCCACAGTGGCCACGCCAGGTTGCATTCCCACTGACCGTGTAGGAGGGTTCCCCTTTCTCCACAGTCTCACCAACACTTGTTTCTCATGTTGTTAATTTTAGTCATTTTGGCAGGTGTGAGGTGGTATCTCATCATGGTTTTGACTTGCATTTCCCCACTGACGAGTGACGTTGAGCATCTACTCAAGTGTCTATTAGTCACATGGATGTCTTCTTTGGAGAAATGCCGGGTCATGTCTTCTGCCCATTTTTTTTTATTGTCTCCTTAGTTTTTTGCTATTGATTTGTTATGCAGCCCTTAAAAAGAAGGAAAATTCTAACATTTGTGGTAACAAGGATGGTCCTGGAGGACGTTAGGCTAAGGGAAGTAAGGCAGACACAGAAGGGCAAAGAGTGCATGATTCTTTTTAAATGAGGCCTCTGACACAGTGGAACATGCTGATGCACACAATAGAATGGTGGTTACTGGAGGGTGAGAGGAAGGTGAAGAGTCGTTGTTTGAGGGCCATACAGTTTTAGCTACTCCAGATGAACCCCAGCTTCCCAAGGACTGGGGTCCAATGGTCACAGCTAATGATATAATTAACACAGCTGATTGTTCACTTAAAAATCTGTTGGGGGGGCACGTGCACCCGAATGTTTATAGCAACAATGTCTACAATAGCCAAACTATGGAAATAACCTAGATGTCCATCAACAGACGAATGGATAAAGAAGATGTGGTATATATACACAATGGAATACTATGCAGCCATCAAAAGAAATGAAATCTTGCCATTTGCGACGACGTGGATGGAACTAGAGAGTATCATGCTTAGTGAAATAAGTCAATCAGAGAAAGACAGCTATCATATGATCTCCCTGATATGAGGGAGAGGAGATGCAACATGGGGGGTTAATGGGGTAGGAGAAGAGTAAATGAAACAAGTTGGGATTGGGAGGGAGACAAACCATAAGTGACTCTTAATTTCACAAAACAAACTGAGGGTTGCTGGGGGGAGGGGGGTTGGGAGAGGGGGGTGGGGTTATGGACATTGGGTAGGGTATGTGCTATGGTGAGTGCTGTGAAGTGTGTAAACCTGGCGATTCACAGACCAGTACCCCTGGGGATAAAAATATATTATATGTTTATTTTTTTTTAAAAAGAGAGAGAGAGAATAAAGGATTCTCCCCTCAAAAAAAAAATCTGTTAGGGGCACCTGGGTGGCTCAGTCAGTTAAGACTCTGACTCTCAATTTTGGCTCAGGTCATGATCTCAGGGTCTTAGGATCAAGTCCCACATTGGGCTCTGCACTAAGCATGGAACCTGCTTGAGATTCTCTCTCTCCCTCTCCCTCTGCCCCTACCCATCCATCCCTCTCTCTCTCTCGCACTATGGGGGGAAAAAAAGTGCTCTTAATTAAGGTACATATCCTTTTTTAAGGATAATGCAGTAGCATTCAATATACAATACTCAATATACAATATTCACTCAATATACAATAGTATATTGTAAACGTAATTTTTACATGTGCAGGGAAACAGAATAATTTATACCATAAACCAGAGACTTATTTGACTCTCTCTATTGCAATATTTGCTTTATTGTGGTGGTCTGAAACCAAATATTCAATATCTTCAAGGAAGGTGTTATCGTATTACAAAATGTTTTAAGGTATATTGTCAGTGAGGGTGTATCTCAGTACAATTGATTCCTCTCAATATCTTACAAATTGTAATTTGGGCATTTGCACGTGCTTTTTCAGCATGGAGTCTACAGGCACCTGCTGAATGCTGAAGGGCCCATCACACAGAGGGATGGGTGTCCTGCACAATGCCCCTTTCTGAGCCAGAATCCTGCACCCTGGTTCACCTGGATCTGTCGAGAAAGGGGTCTCTGTGTACTAGAGAGTGTTCCTGGACCATTATCCCTACCTCTGCTCCCATGACATCCTGTCTCAGCCCTGTGCCTGCACGGAAAACAAAGTCTTCAACCTTGCCTTTAACATAGGAGACCAGACCACCCTGTGTGTCCACCTTTTTTGTCCTAAGTGATATAGATGAGCTATTTTCATGAAAGTCACAGACTGACCACTGAAATTTACCAAACTTCCAAGGAGAAGTAAGCATGGTGCTACCAGTGGTGACCTCAAAAAGATTTAAGGTCCCTGGTCAGCTTCCTCTGAAAGACCAACTATGGCAACCCATTCAGGACCCCTCTTACTCCAGAGAGCTTTTTATCCCTTTGCTTTCTGTTATTGCCTTCCCTTAATAAACGTTCACTTCACTCCATCCTTTTATGTCTGTGAGATTCTTTCTTCCACTCTGTGAGACAAGAACCCTGCACCAGAACCACCAGACCTCTATTTTTCTTTGCACCTCTCATGCCCAGAGCTAGGCTGTCATATCACAGGTGTTGGGTGTTTGATGGGAGGCGGAGAAAGGGTGCAGCCTCCTGCAGGCATACAGTGCCAAGCACTCAGGAGGTTCCTGGACATGCATGAGTCACTAACCATAGTGAAAGAACCTGCAAGTCTGATTCGGGGCAAAAAGGAGGGCCTGGCTGAGTCAGAAACTTTGAGTTCACTTTGAAGGATTGTCTTAGCCTGTTCATGCTGCTGCAATGAGATATAATGAAAATACAGACTGCATGCTTATAAACAACAGAAGCTTATTTCCTGCAGTTCTGGAGGCTGGAAATGCAAGGTCAGCTCCCTGCACGGTCAGGCTCTGGTGAAGCCCTCTTGTATGGTGCAGATGGCCGTCCGCCTGCTGTGTCCGCACACGGTGGAAGGGACAAGGGATCTGTCTGGATTCTCTAATAAAAGAATGCCAACGCCATTCATGAGGCCTTCACTTTCATGTCCTGGTCTGCTCTCAAAGACCCCTCCACCTAATACCATTGCCTTGGGGGTTAGGATTTCAACGTATGAACTTGGGGGACCCAGACATTCAGACCACAGATAAAGTGATTAGAACTCTGTCACCCAGGCACAAAATGCAGTGTGTGAATCAGGACAAGAGGACATGAGAGGGAGGCACGTGCATCCCAGTTGTGGCCAGAGATTCAACCCACAGCCTCAGAAGCAAGCTGTACAGAGAGGGCTCTCCACCAAAGGGATTGTCTTCATTCTCTAAGAAAACCCCTTCCCTGCTGTGTGAATTAATTGGATGGGAGCTAAACCAAGGACGGGAAAGTTGGAAGGATGTCACCATGATGCGGCCTGGGCCCGAGGTCCCCAAGGGAAATGATGCCAGAGGGATGGCAAGCCAAGAGGGAGCAAAGAGGAGGTCACTGCAAGGAAAACAGCTGTGCTCTAGGACACGTGTGTGGCGGCTGACTGCTGTCACTTAGTCTGGGCCACGGTGCCGGACATTTGGTCAAATATGGCTGTGCGTGCTTCAGTGAGTGTGTGTTTATTTTTTTATTATGTTCAATTAGCCAACATATCGCCCGTCATTAGTTTTTGGTGTAGTGTTCCACGATTCATTAGTTGTGTATAACACCCATGAGTGTGGTTTTAAATGAGATTACCCTTTAAATCATTGGACACCACTCCTCCCCCACATTTTTGACCAAGTGCAGGCGCACTGGCTCCGCGTCTTACTGTGCTTTGCAGACCCTGCGTTCTGTGCAAGCAAGGTCTGCCGCAACCCTGCGTAGAGCAAGTCTCTCAGGCCATTTTTCCAACCGCATTTGCTCACTTCAGGTCTCGGTGTCACATTTTGGTCATTCTCGCCCGTATTTCAAACCTTTTCACGATCAGTAGATCTGTTAGGGTCTGCTATAGTGTCTGATTACCCGTCCCTGAAAGCTCAGGTGATACTTCTTCGCATTTTTAACAATCAAGTGTTTTTTGTGCTTTTTATTTTATTTTTCAGTGTTCCGAAATGCATTGTTTATGCACCAGACCCAGAGCTCCGTGCAACACGTGCCCCCTTGATGTGTTTTTTAGGCGGGGTAGGCGCCCTGCTGCGCCCCCCCACCCCCCCACCCCAGCCCGCAGGCTGGTGCACACCTACCGGGACAGCGAAGCCTGCATCCCACTGGGGGACCGCGGCGTCGGGTCCGTG
Source organism: Lontra canadensis (assembly GCF_010015895.1). Lineage (NCBI taxonomy): Eukaryota > Metazoa > Chordata > Mammalia > Carnivora > Mustelidae > Lontra > Lontra canadensis. The sequence goes on along the minus strand of NW_022631199.1, from coordinate 660,643 downwards.
CAGCGGCCTGGAGCCGACCCCCGTGCACTTCAGGGGCTGCTCCACCGGGCGCCCCGGGAAGAGGTTTCCGGGGCCGCTCCTGCGCGCGGGAGTCGGGGGTGGCCAGACCTGCACCTGCAGCCTGCACCCTCCACCTGCGTGGGGCCGCGCCTCCCCTGCAGCCCGGACCGAACCCCGCGCAAAGGGCCGCACGGGCTCCCAGGAACGCTCAGAGCAAGGCGGGAGGTATCCCTAAGTGACCTCATCCCCCAAACGCGGCTGAGCCCTAGCAGTGGGTTCGGTAAGAAGAGATGCCCCATGGCGGAAAAAACAAAACAGAAAAACCCACTATTTTATGTTTTTATTTAGAATGCAGCGCCGAGGTCGGAGCACAACCCGACGTGCGTCGCGGCCTGTCGCTGCCCGCCGGAGCCCCGCCGCTTGCTCCTCTTTCCGCCTCTGGGGAGCCGCGCGCGGCCGCAGCCAACGCGGGGCTGCAGGACCGCCGTCCTCCGCAGGCGGTGCGGGGCGCGACTGCGGCCGCCGGCCGGGCGCGGACCTGGGGGCGGGTTTTCAATCTGGTCCCGCGGTGCCCGAAAGAGGAGGAGGGCCGACGCGCGCGGGTTCGCGGGTTCGGCGCGGGTCTTTGTGGGCCGGGCTGCGGTGCCAGGAGGGAAACAACGGGTCCGGGTCGCTGGACCGCGGCCAGAGCCTGTCCCCGCGCGGCTGCCCGGACTGGCGGGACATGGAGCTGAGCTGTCCACGGTCGCTTTCCCGCCTCCTCGTCCCCGGGGGCGGCTGGTCAGAGAAGCGGGGAGGTCCCCAGTCGTGCTGCCGCCTCAGCGACTGTCCCCGGGGCGGCTGCTCCGAGGTGAGAGGCCACCGACCGTCCCCGGCCGCGGTCACCGCATTCCGCCAGGGGTCCTCGCGGGGCTCGGCGGCCGGGACGTGCTAGAAGCCCAGAGCGGTTCCGGGGGCAGCCGTCCCCGCGCGGCTGGCTCGGTCCCCGGCCCGCGCGCCCCCGGGGAAGGCCGCGCTGCGCGGCCCGCGGCTCCGGGGACGTTGGCAGGAGGCAGTCCCTGGTGCGAAGAGGGCACAGATACCCATCCCGAGCGCGTCGGCGGACCCCGGGGTCGCCCTGCGGACCCGGCTAGGGGCCGAGCGGACTGGGGAAGCGGAGACGGGTCTACACCCGGGCTTGTGCACCCGCGCCGGGGCCTGAATGCACGGAGCCTAACGGGAGGCCCGCGCTGCGGCGGGTCGTGGGGCCTGGTGGCCGCGGGGTCCAGGCCAGGGCCCTGCTCGGTGCCGGAAACCCACGAGAAGCAAAACTGGACTGCTGTGTATTGGGGGCAATTTTTAACGTTTTTATTTAAGTCCGAATGACGTAACAGGGGATGGCCCTTCCCAAGACATTGAGTGACGCGTCAGTTGCCTACAACACCCAGCGCTCGTCGCGTCGGGGCCCGGGGCCCATCCCCCCCGCGACCCGACCCCCCACCCCGCCTTGCACGCCTGGTGTTTTCCTGGAGTTGAGAGTCTCGCATGAGGTGTCCCGTCTCGTCGGTGTTCTTCCTGCCCCCTGCGACGTTCGTCTCTCGTTGCCAGAGGGGCCCGGGGGGTCCGCGTCTTTCTCGGACTTCCCGCAGGCGACCACCCGCTCCTCCACACGCCTTGCACGAGGCAAGGTTTCAAACGGTCTTCTTTTTTTTTTTAATTTTTTAAAGATTTTATTTACTTATTTGACAGAGATCACAAGTAGGCAGAGAGAGAGGAGGAAGCAGGCTCCCTACCGAGCACAGAGCCCGATGCGGGGCTCAATCCCAGGACCCCGGGATCATGACCCGAGCAGAAGGCAGAGGCTTTAACCCACTGAGCCACCCAGGCGCCCCTCAAAGGGTCTTCTTAGTGCCAGCTCCCTCTTGACATGAGGACCCCGAAGGCGGAGAGCTGCGCAGGTCGCCTTGCACACCCGGGAGCAGGACTTTGGAAGGTAAATCCAGCCCCCCGCAAGGCGAGGCGCTTGTGGGCAAGGTGGGCGGCCACGGACCTGCAGTGCGCCTGTGAGCGAGGCGGTGGAGCCGACCCGAGAAGAAACAAATCACAGACGAGCCAGTGCACGGGCTCGGGAGCAACACGGTGACGGCGTTCCCGGCAGCAAGCCCGGAAAGTCAGCCCACCTGGCTGGCAAACTCACGTGCGGATGTGCTGGCAAACAAAAGTCACAGTGACTCAGGACCTGTCGCAGGCTTTGGAGTACAGACCTTAAAGGAATTCTGGGTGGGAATGTAACGACGCCTGAACACAGGCTTCCTTCTTGAGGTTACATTAGGTCCTACAAACAGGTAGCAAGGTCCAGCGGGGCCAGGCGTGGGACTGGTCCATCAAAGCAAAGCTGCAGTTTGTCCAACTGCCAGCAAGCTGGAGGGGAGGTCTGGGGCCGGTTCTGACTGCATCCATCCGGAACCAGGTGCGGAGAGAGAAGGGAGTCAGGGCGACCGCTATCTCTGCCAGGACATCTGTGCCATCTCTGTGGTTTTGAGGGGTCTGTCTTAGGCTAGGACAGCAGGCTCACAGGGTCAAGGGGTGGTGGGGCATGGCTGTGTGTACTAACCAGCGCACGCATGCTTAAGGACAGCTGTGCTCCAGGTGAGGACCTGTGAGTCCCAATGACCCGCAGCAGTGAGTTTGGCACACATTCCTTGGTCACCAGGAATGGGGATGATGGGAGGGCTTGCATCACCAAAGGGAGAGTCGCAGCTGATGTAGGGTTCCCCTGGTGCCTGGGTGGTGGGACCCCAGTGTGTTCCTATTATGAAGCAAATACTTGGACACATGCCCATGCTGTTCTTTTTTGCTGGAACACCCTTCCCTTTCCCTTCTGTCAACAAGTAGCTATTTTTATTCTACACTGAAACCCTTCCTGGTATTTCTGTACCAGCAGCCTCTTCTGGACGCAGGTGCACGCTCCATTGGAGACCATATGGTGGAGGGTCACTCTGCTTGTCCAGTGCCTGCTGCTGGCTGACTTCACACACCCCGCTCTCTCAGCCCCCACTGCCTGGGAGATGAGCAGGAGGCAGATTATGATTTACGCCTCTGTACGTCCCACCCCAAAAGTCTTCAGGGAAAGCCCAGGCAAGGATGGCTGAGGGCACTTAGACCTTTCCTGGCTTGAGCACTTCCGCTCCGTTTCACTGCCCTGTGCACAGTCCCATCCAGCAGGCCCCCAAGGGTCTTGTCAGGACTAAAAACCCCCTCCCTGGGCACTCAGTGTAGGGTTTTCCTGTTCAGTTAGTTATGAGACCTGATTTGCATGATTCCCTTCTCTAGGCAGGAAACCAAAAGCTGCCTTCTGGTTTCCAGTTATTTAGAACAGAGCCCTGAAACTAATATCTACATTGATATGGTATTGTTTCTAGCTTCCTACCACGTCCTGATTGCTCAAACACCTGCTATGCACATTTGTCCCGCTTTAATGTCACTGTTGGCATCATCATAATGTAAATTGTACAGCCACGGTAATAACGTTCATGTCATGTTCGATCACATTGCATTTCCTACGAGCGCATGGCACTGATCATCTGCTAGTATTAAAAACAAAACTGTTTAGACAAATCAACCCTGGGTCCCAGAGAAGGGAGCATCATGCTGAGTGTGTGTGTGCGTCTGTGTCTGTGTCTGTCTGCGTCTGTGTGTGTCATTGGGTGGCCTCTGAGCCGGTCAACCTGCCCTCTGCTGGTTTTCAGCCAGATGAACCTGGGAGAATTTACTCAGGCAGGAGCGGCTGAGCAGACAGGCACCAGCCTGGGTTCCAAAAAGTGGCTGACCGAAGCTCAAAAGATGGTTTGTCCAGTTCATCCTTTAGGAATAATTTTGTTCTCCCTGACAGAAAGTTAGCTCATCTATCCCAATACAAATCTATTATCTATGGGTAGCCTGTCTTTTTATCCTTAGTCAGAAAGCCAAGCAATGGCATAGTTTTCCTTCTCCAGCCCCTCCTATGAATATGAGATGCAGGGTTTCCAATCCAGATGGTTCCAGCCTCTGAGTGTTACGATGCCCCCTGCCCAGGGAACCTGGCCCAAAGCCACATCCTGTGACATCATCCCAGAGTCCTCACAAAGCAGCTGCGAGTACAACTCAGAAAAGATGCTGGCATTGTCCCCACTTTTCCAAGACCTGGAAGGGTGGTGGAAGGGGGCTGGGGTTGGGGTTGGCTCTGGCCAGAGATAACCCAATCTTGAAGGCCTGTGTCCACACCCTGTGTGTGGCCAAAGGGACAAAGCTGGGTCTTTTCCTGCAGAGGATCCATTAATCGTGAGTCCTGAGCTGACCTTGAGAATGTGACTTCAGGAAAACCCCTTGGTCTTTCTGGGTCTTCATCTGTAAACTAGGTGGATGTGACCAATATCACCTAAGGCTCTGACATCTTACTCATTCATGCATTAAGCCTCTTCAAGGCAGCACGCTGCTCTTCAAGGACAGAGCAGCAAACAAAACAGGACAATAAAATATTTTAAGCCCTACCCTTAGTCTGTAAGTGGGAATTTCAATAACTGAGTTAAATTTGTTATTTATTAGTCGTGTTAAATGCTACAAAAATGCAGAGTGGATGTGGGAGTGGGTGATTTTCAGGGGGGAGGTCAGGGAAGGCCTTGCTGCTGGCACCTGGGCACACACCTGAAGGAGAGAACCCCAAAGTCAGCCAGGAGGGGGTAGAGCATAAGAGAGCTTTGCAAGAGCTTAGGTGGGCCAGTAGGAGCTCTGACGAAAGCTGTCTTGTTCCCCCTGCTTGGGCAAGTCATCAGCTATAAAGAACCCTTCCTGAGTCTTGCAGCCTCCCCTGACCGTGTCCGTGCTCCTGGCAAATCAGACAGGCTCTGCGCATGAAGGAACCAAATGCCCTACCCTCATCCTAATTGACCATAAGCCTGAGGGCTCCTCTGCTCAGGGGGTGTGTGAGGTGGACCCAGACCCCAGAGGAGCCTGAGCACCTGTATCCCATCCTCTGAGTCTTCTTATCCTCCCTGTCCCTCCCTGGGAAGTTCGAGGGCAGATGGCCAGGCACACCAGGACTGGGATGGCCCCAGTCTGGCTCTCAGAGGTCCTCACCTGGGACAGTAGTGAGGATGAGGCCAGGGTAGGGAGTGGCCACTTGTTGGGGGTCAGGTCCTCAGTGGCTGGTCTGCGGAGTGGCATGGGGGAGGGGTGCTGGGTGCAGGTGGGTCTCCAGGAGACCACCAGGGTGGGGCGGGGTGGAGCTCAGACGGCAGGATGGGGTTTGGGGGCCGGGACAGAAAACCTTGCATTCCACTGAGCTCTGCATACACACACACACACACACACACACACACACACACACACGGCGGAGAATGAACCTGTGGGAGCTACCAGAGAAGGGGAAGGAAGGGGAGTGCCCCCTCCAGGACAAAGCTCCTCCAGACAAATGGCAGACCTGGGCTCCTGCCAGGAACATTTGCCCCACATTTGCCATGCCAAGTTGGGTCTGGCCCTCCCTCCCAGTGAGCATGGCAGGGTCTGGTGGGCCTGAGCACGTGGGAGGGGGTCCTGGAAGTGACTTGGGCACCTCTGTCCTTGGAGCAGCAACAGCCCCTGCAGGGACACGCTAGAGACCTCTGCTTCATTTCTGGGCTCCCGGTCCATCCAGACCGAGGCCTGTCGAGGCTCATCTCTCCAATTCTAGATCTTAGCTCTTTCCTTCTGCCTTTTTTTTTTTTTAATTTACTTGTTTGCTTTGTTTTAATGGAGAAATAATGGAAGCCTGGGCAGAGACCTTGGTTGAGGCCCCTTCTGTCCTCTTTCCAACCTTCTGACAACTGAGGCCATTTAACCTCCCTGACCCCTTGTGATGGCTAATCTTATATGTCAGCTTGGCCAAGACATGGTGTCTGGATATTTAGCCCAATACCTGTCTAGATATTGCTGCTGAATTCATTTATTTTTTTTTTTAGACTAACAACAAAATCAGTAGATTCTGAGTCAAGCAGATTACCCTCCATAATGTGGGTGGGCCTCACCCAATCAGTTGAAGGTCACGGGAACAAAAACTTGGGTTTCCTGAGAAAGAGGAAACTCTGCCTCCAGGTGGCCTTTGGATTGAAGTCATAACATCAGCTCCTCCGTGGGGCTCGAGCCAATGAGTCTGCGCTGAAGATTTCAGCCAGCCCGCCCCCAACTGCATGGCCAATCCTTAAAATAAAATAAATCTGCCTATTTATATATAGATTTCTTATATATTATATACAATTATAGTATATATATTTATTTTTAAATATATATAAACATAATGTTTCTATATTTATATTTACGAGATACACACACACACACACACACACACACACATCCTATGGGCTCTGTTTCTTAGGAGAACCCTGACCAATACAGTCCTCTAGCCAAAAGGCATGTCCCACACCAGACTAAGCATCAACGTGTTAGAGTCTCTGGGGCCCTTGGGCAATGGCCCCCTCTGCCCGTGTGGTCCCAAGGGACCTGGAACGGCACAGACCTGCCTGGGACAGGCTGGGACTGGTGTGCCCAGGGCTCTATTTCCAAGCCCCATGAGGCCTGGGGAACCCTTGGCACAGTGACCACAAGTAATAGAAAAATAAAATCACACACTAACCATGAGGGAGCTACATGGGTCTGCTGCACGGGGGAGTGGGGGCACGGAGCTTCTACATGCCCAGGAATTTCCTGGTGATGGCAGCAACCCTTGTTTTAAGCCAGTGACTTTGGGCAGGCTCCTGCGTGAGTGCTGGTCACACGGAAGATGGAGCCCGGGCCAGAAGCCGGAACTTGCCATCCTGCCCCCATCCCCTGGGGCCCCCATAGGAACCCCAGTAGTGGGGGGTTCAAGAAGTTCCCCGTGTGGAGAGGGAGTGCCCCCTGAGCCTGCAGACCACCCTCCCCGACCCAGTCCATGGGCCTATCGACCTGGCTGTTCTTGCGTGTCCTGTCACACATTTTCTTATCTAAGAAATTGGTAACTGTTCACAAGTGTCCTCCTGGAATCTGGGGAGCCACTCCAGCAAAGGATGGAGGCCCAGACAGGGGTCTGGGCACCTCCGGTTTGCAGCCAAGTCAGACAAGAGTTGTGGTCCCCTGAGGACCTGCTCCCTGAGACAGGTGTCCAGAGTGGGGGTGTGCCCCAGAGCAGGGAGGGGGCTGACGCCAAGTCTGGATCGTGCAGAATGGAGGTGACCTGTGGGACACCCAGCCCGTGTCAGAGCGCTGACTGCGGCAGCCGTGGGGCGGTGAGGCACAGACCCACAGGGTCTCCTGCCCCTTCACCCCTCATTCCTGGGGGCTCCCTGTCTGGAGCTCTGAATCAGTCCTGGGTACCAAGGTGTCGGCGGCTGGCTCACCCTTCGGCCATCTCTGTCACGGGATTTTCGGTGTCCTCGTGCCCCGTCCCCTGTGCCATGCTCCTGGCCACCTTCTCAGGCTCCATGAGTAGCACTTAGTGGCATCCATCTGACCCACTTAGAAATACATAAAAACATACAGATATGGGTATATGAACACACAAGTATGCATATATATCACAATTTCTGTCTCCCAAAACCCACATGTGAAATCCTAACCGCCCTCGGATGGTGTTGGCCAGTGAGGGCTGCAGGAGGCAACTGGGTCACGAGGACCGAGCCCCATGCAAGGACCCCAGAGAGCTCCCTCCACGTTCCCGCCACCTGAGACCCGGTGAGAAGATGCCAGGAAGCAGGTTCTCCCCAGACCCCGAGGAGTCTGCCCGCACCTTCATCTTGGATTTCCAGCGTCCAGAACCGTGAGGAAGAGATGCCAATCTGCTGTGGACAAGCCCACGTGACAAAATCACACACATTCCTAAACTGACAGACTCATGGACTCAATATTCTAGTTTTCCCACATGTGTGCATGTCACGTGAGCATCCACACCCCTGCTTTGTTCACGGTTATGCCAAACGGGCTGACAAACTTGAAAGCAAACACATGAGGGGCCTCCTGCTTCTGTCCCTGCAGATGGGCTGGCTTGTCCCACAAAAGGTGGGATACTGGAGTCTGGCCCCAGCGAGGGCTTTGAAGGATTTCTCCAGACAGAGGGTAAAAGGAGCTGTGCCCCACACCGAGGCTGACCTCCCTCCCTCAGGCCAGGAGACAGCAAATTCCCTTCCCACAAATCCCAGGCAGACTTCCGGCATCACATGGGCCAGGAGCAATCTAGGGACCCCACAGTGACCCAGTCAGCAGGTCTCATGTCTCTGACCCCTTAATCTCAGGGAAAACGTTAGCACGAGACCCTCAGTTAAAAGGTTGAGCCCAGGGGCACCTGGGTGGCTCAGTGGGTTAAAGCCTCTGCCTTTGGCGCAGGTCATGATCCCAGGGTCCTGGGATCGAGTCCCGAGTCGGGCTCTCTGCTCAGCAGGGAGCCTGCTTCCTCCTCTCTCTCTGCCTGCCTCTCTGCCTATTTGCGATCTCTGTCAAATAAATAAATAAAATCTTAAAAAAAAAAAAAATGTTGAGCCCAAGTCCAAGCCAGGATCTCACCTGAGTAGGACAACACCAGAAGGGGGACAACACGACCCCCCGCAGACCGCATGCTGAGCCGCGAGTCCTTGGCCATTGTCGTTGTACCCAACCTTGCAAGTGGGCATCAGGGTACTGCTGGGGCCCATTGGCACTGACGGCTCAGCCATGGGCCAGAAAGCCACCCCATCCTGAAGGAGAACACAGCTGAGCGGGATGGAAATCGTGGTCAGAGACCCCCTGGGATCCAATGGGACCCCTGGGTTTTCTGTGTACTACTCTGCCTTCCCTGGCAGCTCAGGCTCCTAGGAAGGTCTCCGGGAAGGGGACTGCCCCCGAGGCCCAGCCTCTCCACATGTCTTGGTCTTATAACTCAGAAGCAGATGCTGGAGGAGACAGCGTTCCCACCTGGGGTTTCCTCTGCAGGACACTGGGCTGTAGATTTCAAGGACCCAGACTTCCAAGTAGCCATGGGGGCTTGATAGACGGTTTCACGTGGGGAGGCTCACAGATGGCACCAAGCATGCAGTCCTCAGAGGGATTCTACATAGCAGAGCGGAGCTGGAACCAGACCATCAGCTTCTTGGGGTTTGAAATGTGTGGGCTTCCTGAGGAGGCTCCAGGGGGCTGAGCCAAGATGCTGTGAGGGGCAGCCATCCCCAGGACGCCTGCATGGCCGGTCTGCAGCCTCCTGCTTCCTGGGCCCAGAATACGAGGCCACGCGGTGCTGCTTCCATCCCCAGAATTCTTTATAACAACATGCAAGGACATGGAAGGCCAGGGAGGTCACAAGGAAGGTCTGCAAGGTTGTTTCAGAACCTCCTGGCCAGAAAGGTCCGTGGGTTCCAGTGTCCACCCATCCTACAAGTGCTTACTTTTCTTCTTTTGTGACACCTCATTATTTTAATATTTCCTCCAGTCTTGCTGAGAGATCCATCCCTGTGCAGGTTGAAGGCTCACGGCACGGTGGCTTGATTTCAGTACCTACAGCCACACGTGTACACCTTCTCCTACCGATCTAGTCAAAATGTCATAATAAAGGGAAAATGTTCCTCCTGGTGAGCAGCCCTCTTAGCCACTAACTTGCCTCTATATTCCCACACTGGTGTTAGCTACACTCACCACACGGCACGTCCCATCCCTAGTGTGATTTGTGTCCTAACTCTAAGTCTGTCCCTTTTGACTGCCTTCCCTTCCCCCCAACCCCCCTACTCCTTGCCGCCAACCCCCGGGAACCACAAGTCCATCTCTTTCTCTCTAAGCCGGGGTCTTTACTTTCCTGTTGTTCCATCCCACATACAAGTGAGATCATACAGTCTTTATCTTTGTCTGACTTCTCTCTCTCACTTAGCACAACGCCCCCGAGGTCCACCCCTGCTGGGGATGGTGGGACTTCCAAGGGTTTTATGGTGAAACACTATCCACCGTGTATGTGTATAGATACACACTGTCTTTACCCATTCATCTGTCCACGGATACTTGGCTGCTTCCATGTCTCGGCTATTCTCAGTAACACTACTATGAACGCAGGGTGCCGATATCCTTTCCAGTTTGTGTTTTCTTTGCCTTCGGATCTATTCCCAGAAGTGTAATTCCTGGGTCATAGGCTAGCTCTATTTTCAAGGTCTTGAGGAACCTCCATAGTGTTTTCCAAAGTGGCTGCACCAGCTTGCATTCCCACCAACAGAGTAAGATGGCTCCCCTTTCTTGCATCCTCACCAATACCTGTCATTTCCTGCCTTGTTAATTTTAGCCGTTCTGACTTGTGCGAGGTGGTATCTCATGTTGGGTTTGTATTTCCCTGACGCCGAGTGATGTGGAGAACTTTTCATGTGTCTGTTGGCCATTTGGATGTCTTCTGCTGAAAAACATTGATTTGGGTTCTCTGCCCATTTTTTAATTGGGTTATTAGGGGGGGTTTGTTTACTGGTTTCTGTTTCCACTACTGAGTTGTAGAAGTTTTTTGTATGTTTTGGATATTTAACTCCTTATCAGTATGGTTTGCAAATATTTTTCCCATTCCATAGGTTGTCTTTGAATTCTTCAAAAGTGACATGATTAACTTTGGTCATATGAATTTCACCCCAACTAAAGCACGCGCACGCACGCACACACACACGCACACACACACACACAATAGCAATCCCTTACTCCAGAGTTCAACTCAGGGAGGTTTACCAGATGGCCAACTGGCCATAAATTCTCCTTCCGTCCAGATAGATGCCTTCAGGCTCTGAGCTCACACATGTTCTGCTTTTCCACATGCTACGACTGGGTATCTGCATCCCCCATGTGGCACATTCCTGCATGTTGCACTAGCAGGAGCTGTCTCTCTCAGCACTCTCCTGGCCTGTGTCTGCCTGCCCTCTTAGAGCCTTGCCCACCAAGTAGAGGGACTTAGAACGCATCACAGGTCTGACTGCCTCTGTGACTCCAAACTGACAAGGGCCTGAGGCGTCAGAAGCCGTCAGAAGGCGTCAGAAGCCGGATTCTGTGCATGTGGGTGTGTGCTAGGGGCTTCTGATGTCCCACATCCAGACCAGATTCCTTCCCAAAGAGCCTCCCATGAGGATTCGAGTCCATTTCCGATAAATGAGAGTCCCTGGTCCCAAGACCCTAGCGTGGAAGGCAGCTGGAGGACCCAGTGGGATCACTGCTGGTGAGGAGCACACGGCCCTGCCCGGAACTCTCGGCGCTGCACCCACCATGCAGACAGGTTCCATTTATGTGTGGTGCCACTACCACCGCTTTCACGTGTCCCCCGGACAGCCTCGTCTACGACATGTGGAGGAGTCACCCCAGAGTGCCTCGGCAAAGCATAAACACTCACACAAGTGTTCTGGCAGCAATGAACTACAGTTCAGTACACCGCCACGAGGCACGAAGGCAAAATCCAGCACAAGCCCGACCAGTGGCAGCTGGGGAACAAACGCCAAGGATGGAGCCACTGCTGCAAGAAAACAGTCAAGTAGTGAAACCCTCCCTGCTCAGGGCCGTCTGCCCAGGGGCTGAGACACACACCGGTCTGCAGAAACGCTTCGGGAAGTCTTGGGTCCAGGATCTGCCTGCAGAGTGCAGAAGGGTCCAGAGCAGCCGGAGCGAAAGGGACTCAGGACACCGCAGGAGGAGGCAGGAGCAAGGCCCCACAACTATTTGGGGTTGGTTTGTTTTTTAAACCACTTTTTTGCAGGCTGGCAGGTGACCTGTTTGCCGAGGTTTCTCAGCGAACTCCGCTAACAGGCACCTATGGACTTCTCAGACTTTGTTCTAGTCCAGAACTGGTCAGTACCGGGCCCATGTGACTGGGAGATTCTGGAAGAGCTCAGACCTGTGCGACTGGGGCTGGAGGTCAGCAGTCCAGAGGTAGGTGGCCCGCAGTTTCTGTGTCCTGCTAAGAACAGTTGTGGCCCCTGTGCACCAGGAACCAACCTGGAAACCCACACATTCTCCGGCCTTACTTTTCCCGGCGCTCGTGCGCCCATCTCCTCCCAGCCGGGCACACGGCCGACCCCACTGGCGGTACTGGGCCGCGCGCCCGAGACTGGAGTAAGTGCCCCCTCAGGAATCACTTGTGCCGAGCCGTTCCCGGCCACAGGCACCTGGAAGGACCAAGATGCCACCCGCTGAGGGCTCCCCTGGCTGTTAAGCCTCCAACGCACGGTGGGAACAAAGGGAGTGAGCGAGGGGGGAGATGTTTTCCTCGGCCTTCTTGGCCACCCTTGGCTCGGGGACTTCAGATGGACAAAGACAAGGAAGGACAAGGACGGACGAGAGCCGAGAGACCCACCCGCAGCAGGGCCTGGACATCGGTCGGGCAGGACGCCCCCACACAGACGCCGGCCCGCTGCAGGCGCGGCCGGACGACGCACGCAGTCTTTCCGGCTTGCACCTTCCCTGCCGGCTCGCCAAGACCGCACGACTGCGAGCCCGGCGCGGGCTGGAGGCCTTATATACTGGGAGCCTGCCGCAGTATGCAGTGCTCACCAATGCGGTGCGGGCACCCTGCCGTTCGGGAGCCCCATTGGCCGCTCCGCGACGACGGGCCCGCAGCTTGTCCAGTCCGACGAGACCTGGGAAGTCGCTCCATTTGCATACAGCCCGAGAGCCGCTCCTCCGGGCGCTCCCGGCGCGCGTGCGCGGGAGAAGTGTGCGTCTCGGGCCGTAAAGCGCCTCCGGCTTCCTCAGTTGCAGGCGGAGCGTGCGGCGGCCTCGCGGGCCGGCGGTGGGGAGGAGCCCCGGGCCGGCTGGCCTTGCGGGCGCGCAGATTGGTCGCCCTTGGTTCCGAGAAGCCTCGTTTGAGTGGGGCCTCCGCTGAGGACGCGCGCGCAGCCGGCGGGGCTGCGGATCCCTCGGGAGCTGTGGCTGTGTTCCCGCCGTTCCTGAGAGCCGCGCGGGGCCCCGCCCCAGGGCTTCCGGAGCCGGCGGCCCGGCCTTGGGTCTGACAGGCGGTCCGGAGCGGGAGGGCACAGCCGCCTAGGCAGCGTCAGAGTGGGGAGTTCAGAGGGGTCCCTGTAATCGGAACGAGGTGGTGGCCGCACGACGTGGTGCCGCGGAGGCTGCCGCCTGAGCCGGCGTCCTCGCACCGGGGCGTCAGTGTTCTGTGCTCATTTACGGAAGGCCCCAGCCTTCTCTAGGGTCATACTGCCTTCCAGAGGCTCCCTGCGCGCGCCGCTCACGCACACACACACGGATAGGGCGCTCCTTGCAGTGACAGTCACTGGGTACAGAAATCCCAAATTGACCTTAAGTGACCTGAACCATCCTGAACGACCCCTTCTTTCTGAGATGGGGACGTGCCTTTGCCCCTTACACATACCATCCCTCCTCTGTCACCTTCCTTCCTTTTCCTTTTATAAAAAAGAGCACAAGCAGGGGGAGCAGCAGCCAGGGAGGGAGAAGCAGGGAGCCCAACGCGGCCTTGATCCCAGGACCCCGGGACCATGACCTGAGCCAAAGGCAGGGTCTTCACCAGCGGAGTCACCCAGGGTCCCCACCTTGGCTCCTTTTCAACTCTGCTGGGATCCCCCCTTCCCCTCCGCACAGGCACCACGTGCCACCGATGAGTTCTGAGTGTCTTTGCAGCCTTGAATTGTTCCGTGCGCATGCATTGAAATTTAGGTAAATCACACTTTGTCTTGTACTCCACTTGCTTTTTCTTCATGACTCACCACGGTGCCCGAAGCCACTGCAGGTCACCCCGTGTCCAGCTCCCATGTGTCCCCAGGGCTGCAGAACTCCCACCTGCCCAGTGAGGGGCAATGGAGTCTGCCCTGCCCGCTCCCACCCACCCCCAACAAGGACAGTGCACCCAATGCCTGCGTGTACCTACCCCTGAGGGCCTGGAGAGAACATCTGTGGAACGTAGCATCTGCAAGTGGGGTCACTTAGGCCCTCGGTCATCCTGCCCTAAATCTCACGATATGTGGCAGCTGGTGGTTGAGAAGCCAGCAGCAGTGCCAGGGCCGCAGTGGGGACACCATGGGCAGACTGGCCTCTCCCTGGACATCTCCGCTGGTCTTAGGCACCCACATTGGGTCGGGGCACCCTGCGTGAGTGTCTCGGCAGAACGAGCTCCACTACTCAGTCCCCATGCTGGCACCCATCCCTGCCTGACTTTCAGCTGCCTCAGTCACCCGGACAGGGTCCCATCCAGCCTCTCAACCTCGCACACAGGATTCAGTCATTCAGAACGATGCCTGCCCCAGGGCTGAGGTGCAGTGTCACAGAATAGCACGTGGCCCACTGTGTCGTGAACTGGACCCCTGGGGTGCCCTGCCAGAGCCAGGGGCCACCCCAGGTGGTCTGCCCAAGTCACGTGGGGTAGGGGCTTTCTTTGGTCCTCAGCTTGATTTCCTGGGGTCAGTGTGGTGTCAGCATGCCCTCTCCACGGCCCCAATCAGGAATCTCCCAGTAGGCCACGGTCTACAGGGGTGGTCACACACTGTCCTGATGCCCTGGCATGTCCGTGTTTGGCACCTGTCCTGGACTCTGCCCTGGCTCTTCCTTTGGTTCAGGGTAACCCATCTCCTCTCCCTGATATGCTGTCCGGGTAAGCACGATGGCCTTCGGTGAGCTCTGGGAGCAACTCTGGCACGTTCCTGAGCCACAGGGGCCGGGTCTTAGGCTCTGAGTCCCCCTGACCTCCCAGCTGGCCTGACACTCCTGTATCCTGACACTCAGGCCCAGCTCCCAAACGGTGGCTCCAGCCCACCACCCCTCACCACATTCTGACTCACGTCCTCTGAGGTTCTCACTTCCAGGCCGGGTGCTGGAGCCTCACCTCACTGCCCTTCCCCGGGAGTGTCCTGGAGCACCACAAGATGCGGGGATCCCTCCCTATGCTGCTGCGCTCCACCGCATGTCCTCCACACAGCAGTGCGTCTCCCTGCTCCCCTGGACTCAGGACCCTGAGCAAACACCCTAGACATCCCCATTGCACCTGGATGGGTAATGGGAAGTGGAGGGAAATGCCCCGGGGCTCGGAATGAAGGAATCGGAGGCGCCCCCTGCCCATTGGTGCAGCAAACCTCTGCTGCTCCCAGTCCACGCAGAGCCCAGCCCAGCTTCCCTCCCCTTGTGCCCCTGCGTCCTGGGACCAGCATCCTGGGACCAGAGAGGAGCAGGGACTGCGGAGCGCTCACCAGGCCCCTGCGCAGCTGCGTCCGCAGGCAGGAGCTCATGAAGACAATCCACTGTGTCTGTAACTCGTCGTTTTGCTCAGGCTGGCAGACATCCGGAGGAGCAACACTATTCCACAGGGACCGGGGGTCACGCCGGAGGAGTCCAGGGCAGCCAGCGGGGAACGTTCACCCAGGCACATGAAGGAGCTAACAAGGGGGCAGCGGGTCTGGCTAGAATCAACAGCAGGCCGCACTGGGATGTTCCTGGCCTGCTGGACACAGACGGCTCCCTCCAGTGCCTGCCCCTCCCGGTCCCCATACTCCTCTAGGACAGGGACACCCCTAGCACTGCCCAAGATGACAAGTGTCCCCGATGTCACTCAGTGGAGGCATGGGTCCCATCAGGACAAGTCCCATCTACAGTAGCCCCCTTTATTCTGCAGGGTGGACACAGGGCCTCTCTGGAGACTGGCCGGGCAGCGGAGCAGACAGGAGGGACGCCAGGTAAAGCGGCTGAAGCAAGCCGTCTTGGGGGAGGGGTGAAGGGGCTCCAGGAGGGCAGGCCATGTGCCAGGGTGTAGAAGGGGTGGACGGAGGCCGACGCTAAGGCAGGTCCCTGGGAAAAACCACAGCACCGGAGGGGCAGATGGTGCAGACAGAAAGCAGCACAGCTGAGCAAAGACACCGGGAGACAGACGGGGGGACAAAGCTTCAAGGGTATGGATCCCTGAACACAGGCCCCACAAAGACCCTGAAGACAGAGCTGGTGCTGGATGTGCAGGCTGTGGGGGGGGGGGCGGGCTACTGCCCACAACTGGTCTGACCTACCTGCCCACCTCCCCCCACCCAGATGCTGTGAGCATCCCTTTGTCTCCATGTACACCGCAAATGTACCCTTAGTGGGCATGCCCGATGCACACACGGAGGTCTGCACGACCCCTGGAGCAGCCCCATTGTGGGTGGCATTTCAGGGTGTGAGTACCATGTCTGGAAGATCCAGGCTGCCGAGGGACAACCATGGGCCTCAGAGACACCAGGCCAATCAGACTCAGTGGCAGCAATAAGAGCTTTATGCAGAATCGTGACACACTGGGGCTGAGCACACCCCTACTACAGTTCTCTATGGTAAAACGTTTACAGCCTGGGGGACATGGACATCCAGAGAAGGGGACAGGGACACTGCTGAGGGACACGGTCTTGAACAACCCGAGGCGGGCACCGGTGGTCCGTGTCCCGCGTGGGCACCTAGGTGCAAACCCTCATGGGTGGAGCGCGCTGCGTGTCTAGAAGGCGGCGATGGAGGAGCGGCTGGGGGCCAGGCCAGGGTGGACGCATCTTCTAGGGCCTGGAGCCGGCGCAGGGGGCAGGACATCACTGCAGGGGGAAGGGTGGAGGTGGGAGAGAGAGGCAGCTGCTGTGCCAGGACCCAGGCCATGAGGGGGGACACAGCCCCTGACAGGCCCCCCAGCCCCATACATCTCCCCACAGCCAGAGCCTTATCATGGCCATTCTACCCCCTTGGCCTTTGCAGAACCAGAATGGCACCTGGGGGACCAGAGGAGGGAGGGACAGGTGCTGCCAGACCTACTGTCACGTGAGAGGGTGTGTGGAGGCCAGGGTCTCCCAGGTCCACCATCCCTACAGTTCAGCCCCTAGCAGGAGCCAGGCAGCTGGGGTGAGGCCATCCCCCTCCCGGGCTGCCCACCTGCAGCAGCATGCTGAGACCCAGGCTGCGGTGCCTCCTCTCCAGCTCGGACACCACCTGTAGCAGTGACCCGAAGCGGTCTGCAGGGTCAGCGTCTTCGTCCTCCAGGGACCCCTCCTCTTTCTCCGCCTCCTGCAGAAAGCGCTCCTCCTCCTCAGCAAAGAAGGCCCGAAGCTTCCTGTAGTCGGTCAGGGCCTTCTTCCTGCGGTCCATCACGTGTCCCTGCAGGCCAGGAAAGGAGCTCACCTGTGTCCCCGCCAGACACCTGGGGCCTCCCGCCCCCACCGCTGCCCACCTCGGGGAGAAGCTGCATCCCTGCCTGGCGGGGTCAGGGGCCCCTCCTTGGGCAGACCGCAAGCAGGCCTGCTGCCACTTGCCTTCCACACGGCGGCGGCAGACTCCGCCTGGCCGTGCAGGTCCCGAGCGTCCTTCAGGTCCTTTCTCATGATCTCCACAGACCCCTTGTTCTCCTGGAAAGACACGCTGGTTACTGGGGGTGCGGTCAGAAGCCCCGGGGGCCCCACGAGCAATATCCAGGGGCAGACCGGTCAAGGTCTGCACAAGGGGACTCAGCAGCCCCTCGAAGCTCTCTCCAGAAGAAACTAGGGTGGGGAAGCATCTGCTAAGACTGCAACCAGGCAACTGGACAAGGACCACGTTCTGGGGTCCCCAGTGTTACAGTCACCAAGGGAGCAATGCTGAGTGGCCTCTCAAGGGGGCACGGACCCCAGGCCTAAGGTCCCCCAGCAGCAGAGCCCAGCTCCAGCCCACCTGTCCACTGGCTCCAGCCCCAGTGCAGCACCTGCCCGCCACCCGCCAGGGCCACTGCCAGTGCTCACAGAGACCCCAGGACACACCACCTGTCCTCCCTGGGGTGGGCGGGACCACACACACTGTCTCTGTGAGGAAGGACATTCCGACTGTCTTTACTCTAAAATAATGTTGTGACCCACCTCCATGGGGGTTGTCCAGGGCCCCAGCTACAATCCCCCTCTCCAACCGCCGGTCTCTCCCCAGGGTCGACAGCACAGCAAAAGTTCCGGGGGGGGGGGGGGGGGGGGGGGGGGTCGCTGAGAGCAAGGGAGAACGCGGTCTGGGTGAGGGGAGGTGTGCGCCCTGGACCCCAGCAGCTGACAGCCAGGCTCACTGCCTGGTCCACCAGACAGAATCTCAAGGGGCACAGGCAGGGAGTAGGGGGTGGGAACCCTGCGGCAGAGTGACGTCACACCCGGAGGCAGGGCAACGAGGTGCTGGGGGGCGAGGTATGGGGGCAGGGCCGGCAGAGAGACGCTTTCTTCAGATGGGGGTAGGGGTACAACAGTCCGAAGAAGGTACGGGAGGATGACTGTGGGTGGCTGACAGGACACCAGCTCAGAGTAGGAGAGGGGGAAACCGTCACCGTCTGGAGAGAGGGAGTGACAGGGCACCGTCCGGGGATGGGACACCCCCTGAGAGCGGGAGAAGGGTACAGAGCACCGTCTGGGGGCGGGGACTCGGGTTGGGGAAGGGAGACAGGACCCCAGCTTGGCGGGTGGGCGGGGGGGGGGGGGATAGGGCAGGACAGCGTCGGGGGGGGGGGGGGGGATGGAGAGGGCACCATCCTGGGGCCGGGAAGGGGAACAGAGCCGCGTCCGGGGCGGGGGAGAGGAGGGAAAGGGCACCATCCAGGGGAGGGGGCGGAAGGGACAGGGCAACGCCAGGGGATCGGAGACCCAAGTTGGAGGTGGGGGGCGGGACACCAGCGGAGGGTGGGGAAGGGGCACAGGGCCGCGTCCGGCACGGGGACCCGCGCTGGGGATGCGTATGGGGACGCGGACGCGCTGCGCACAGGTCGCCGGCCGCGCGCACCTTGCCGCGCAGCGCCTTCCTCCAGCGCGGCTCCCACTCGGGCGGCTCGGGGCCCGCGGCCATGCGGCAGGCGGCGCACAGCGGACCCCCGTCGGCGCGGCACAGCAGCTGCAGTGCCGCCTCGGACGCCGGGCCGTCGCGCGCGGGCGCCGCGGCCGCCTCCTCGAGCGCCAGCAGCCGGCGGCTGAGCGGCGGGCGGCCTGGCTCCACGGCGCGCTGCCAGCAGTCGTCCGCGCACTCGGGGCACGGGAAGGGCCCGTCGTCCTCGGCCCAGAAGCGCACCACGCACGCCCGGCAGAAGCGGTGGCCGCAGTCGGCGCGCACCGGCTCTCGGGGCGCGCGCTGGCACAGGGCGCAGGAGGCCTCGGCGGGGCCCGCGGGGAGCGCCAGGGCTGCGGCGGCGGGGGCCCTCGGGGAGGGCGCGGCCGGAGGGCGGGCGAGGCCGGGGACGCGGCGGACTGCAGGGACGAGGATGGAGACCGCGGCCGGAGAGCCGAGGGCCAAGACCAGGATGGCGACGGGGCCGCGCGGGGCGGGGACGGCGGGGCGCCGCGCGCCGGGTCCTGGCAGCGGTGTGCTCGGCGCTCGGGGTTCCCGGCCGCGGCGCTCCCGGCCCCAGGTCCTGGCAGGGGTGCGCGCCGCGCATCCCGGGTCCTGGCAGGTAAGCGCTTCTCGTATGGTCCAGGCGGCGGAGCACTCCACACCCCGTCCGCGCCGGC
The DNA here is from genome assembly GCF_010015895.1 of Lontra canadensis. Taxonomy (NCBI): domain Eukaryota; kingdom Metazoa; phylum Chordata; class Mammalia; order Carnivora; family Mustelidae; genus Lontra; species Lontra canadensis. The sequence continues at coordinate 641,246 of NW_022631199.1, read as the reverse complement.
CCACAGCTTCGCGTCCTGAAACCTTACCAGGATCTCCACTTGCCCCGTCCGTAACTCGCGGACGAGAGGGAAACTAGTTTACTAGTGTATGAAGGTTCCGTTGAAAGAGTCTTTTGTAAGCTGCTAGGACCTGAGCTGAGGAGCCCCCCCCCCCGCCCACGCGGGGTTGGGGCGGAGCTGGAAACGGGGAGGGGGGGCTCCTCCCGTGCAACCGCTGGGCACGCGCCGCCACGCGTGGGTCTTTTCCCCGTGCACGCGCTGCCACGCGTGGGCCCTTTCCCCGTGCACGTGCCTCCTCGCGTGGGCCCTTTCCCCGTACACCCGCCGTGCACACGCCTCCTCGCGGGAACCCTCCCGCTCGGCCCACCGCCCTGTCCCCGGGGAAACAGGCCTCCCGTCCAGCGCCTTTCGCAGGTTCTGGTGGAAGAGTCTAGAGGCGGGGACTGTAGAGGTCCCTTGAGACCTGGAGCTATGGGCCCCGGGACTTTGATTAGCGTTTCTTTAGAGAGTAAGAAAAAAAAAAAAAAAAAAAAAAATGGAGCTCTGTTTCGCTGTTATTTCGAAAACAACCGAGCACACAGTTAAAATTAAAAAGCCACTGTGATTTAGCACTACATAATTTTTAAATTTTAAAAAAATTCACTCGTTCCTCCATATGAATGCAAAATCTTCTGAGTTTCATTGCTTCCAGTTTAATATGTTCTTAAAATTTTGACACAGAACTAAGAAGGCAGCCAATGAGAAGTGTAATTAGTAAACTAAGGTTGGTTCTGTGCAGTAATGGTCAGAAGAGGGTTTCAAGCCCAGCATACCCAATCTGCTCGGTAAATTAAGAACGTAGGGGAGAGAAAAGCTAAGAGGGCTTTTCATAAGATTGAAATTTGGTACAGAAAAATATAATGGAGAAACAGCACACACACACCCCTCCCACCATCCCCCTAGGATCTGTCAGTTCACAGATAAAAGCAATTGCTGGGTAGATTGTTCTGTGTAGCTAGATGTTTCTGGGATGTGTCCCACCACAGGTGGTGGGAGGTGAGCCAGCCACAGGGACGTGCACACACAGGCTAAGGAACGTTGCTTGTGAGACTGTGAATAACCTTAGGAGCCTGGTTATTTGCATACATCATTCTGGCTGCCCTAAAGGAAAAACAAATAGTTACAGAGCTCACAATCCTACAAGACCTAAGTCTCCCTCAGCTTACAAATGTCTTAGCAATCTACAAGAACAAAGCATTTCCATCAATAACCTAGCTTCCAGAAGAGAATGCAGACACAATTAAATGTCTTTACAGTGCAGCCCATGGACAGATACTTGAAGTGGATGGACAAAGTGTAGTGTCCCTCCAGAAGCTCCCAACGGTCTTACTGTTCACGCCTTGCTAGAGGGGAAAACGACCTTAACCTGACAGTGCAAGGCCTCTGGTATCCTGTGAGTCTTCTTTAATATGCAAAAATCCTCATGAAGCCTCCCTTTTCCTTACCTCCCCCAACTCCGAAGCATATAGTCAGCCACTCCTCAAGACCCCTGGGCAGCAGGTCTTTCTGCCCATGGGTCCTGTCCCATGCTTTTGTAAACCACCATTTTGCCCCAAAGACATCTCAAGAATTCTTTCTTGGGTCATCGGCTCCAGATCTCACCCCACCGAACCTCACTTATGTTCTAAAACCCCATTAGAAACATGAACACATGGAAATGCAGCTCTCTCCTCCTAGCGAACAGATGTTTGACTTCAGACCCAGTCATTTGCCCTATAAATAGAGCCCTTATGGGGATAGTCCGCTGGAAGTCTCACCTGAGAGGAGAACTCTAGGCCCAGGCCTCTCAGTCGAGAGGCCAGCCTGTCTGTCTCCATAGGGCACCCCCAGCTGATGAGGTTGGTTGTTGGAAATGTCTCATTTTACCTAATTCTCATTTGTTGCCTACTATTACATCAATGTGTAGATTCTTTTCTTCTGTTACGTTTCTATTACAACAGAGTTTTCTTTCCTTTTTGAAGTCAAAACACAGCTGTTTAGAATCTTCTGTTCAGAACACAGATGTGAGGGGGAAAAAAACACTCTGACTAGTTACTAAGAAATAGAAACATAAAAGAAGACTTTTCTTCACTGTTAATTTAGCAGACTCCCAAAACCTGTATTTTGCAAGTATTGTTTCTGGGAGACCATTAGGCAATGTAAGGACCTTCAGATTTCTCAAAACCTTTGGAAATCCTTTTTAAAAAATATTTTCTATTAAAATAAATCAAAATGGAAATAAAGCTTTTCCTGATTTGGTTTGGTTTGGAGAAATTTTGTCACATCACTATTTTGGGAGGGACCTCCAAATTTCCACTCACAGAGAATGAGCAAGTTGTAGCCATCCATTTGAAAATGTGTGCATGAGTTGAACCCCAAAGTTTATAGCAGCAATGTCCACAGTAGCCAAACTATGGGAAGAGTCCGGATGTCCATCAACAGATGAATGGATAGAGATGTGGCCCATATATACAATGGAATATTACTCAGCAATCAGAAAGAATGAAGTCTTGCCATTTACAACGACATGGATGGAACCAGAGGGTATTATGCTAAGCGAAATAAGTCAGTCAGAGAAAGATAATAATCATACGATTTCACTCATATGTGGAATTTAAGAAACAAAACAGATGAACATAGGGGAAGGGATAGAAAAAGTAAGATGAAAGCAGAGAGGAAGACACACCAAAAGAGACTCTTAACTGTAGGAAACAACCTGAGGGTTGTTGAAGGAGAGTGGCTTGGAGGGATGGGGTAGCTAGGGGATAGGCATGAAGACAGGCATGTGATGGAATGAGTACTGGGTGTTAAATGCAACTGATGCATAACTAAATTCTACCCCTGAAACTAGTAAAATTTTTTTAATGATTTTATTTATTTATTTGACAGAGAGAGATCACAAGCAGGCAGAGACAGGCAGAGAGAAGAGGGAGGAAGCAGGCTCCCTTCTGAGCAGAGAGCCCGATTCGGGACTCAATCCCAGGACCCTGAGATCCTGAACTGAGCCGAAGGCAGAGGCTTAACCCACTGAGCCACCCAGGCACCCAAAACTACTAAATTTTTTAAAGGAGAAAGAAAACGTGTGTGTGAGAGATTTCTGGGAATAAGGACTAGCAAATATTGTTTCATAGTCCCTAGATCTGTGCCAAATGCTAATGTGGACTTTCCCCGCCGTCAAGCAATTCTCTGTGATACCAGGTGCTTTGTACAATTTCAGTGAATTCTACCCAAGGATCATGTTAGCCCCCGCGGGTTAAAGACCCCACAGTAGCCCATCACCCTTTAGGACCAGCAGAATCCAAATTGCATTGTATGGCTTCCTCACTTCCCAAGACAGACTTAAAGGGATCCCCTGGCATTTCTCCCCCCGCTCTGCACCATCCAGGTGAGAGATTTCCTGATTACTATTTCAGGACACACGTTGGGTGGACAGGGCAGAGAAGCTCAATCGGCTCTCCCTGTAAACCACCCAGAAAATGGAAGAGTCCCTTCTGGATCTGAGGCAGAATCAGAGTGGGTGGTGATATGGATTACTGCTCAGAATTACATTCCATGAACACCCACAAGACAGCAGGACTGTCCAGGGCTCTGGCTGTCTTGAATTCCCACCACACTGATCCCAAAGCACTAACTAAGAGAATGCCTCCCCACAAATGGGCGGTACTCCTGACTCAGCTGGCTGTGTTCTGACCCACTTTCCTTTCTCTCAAGATCCTATTCTAAATGGATTCATAGAAAATGTTTCGGGATTACACTGGCAATGATGAAAAACTGAGTATTGTCCATAAGAGTGTGACAAAGGAGTTTGATTTTGACCCAACAGTAGACCAAGACGACATAAAGAAAGGATTCTGAAGGGTGAGAACAGAACAGGCCCCCAGTGGGGGCCACTTTGGCATGAAGAGGGTTTTGAGCTGCAGAAGCGGCAGGAAGAGGCCTGCCCATAGCTCCCTCCTTGGCCTAGAGGCAGACACTCGTGAGGAATGAGCAGTTCCAGGGCCTGAAGAACACAGGAGGTGGGCCCCCCAGGCAGACCTACACTACTGGGCCTTATATGGTGTCCCCAGATCAGATGTCCGCTTGGCCCCAGCTCGCCGTCCTTCCTTTTCTCCTGTCACTTCTCTGCAAAGGCGTCGTTCCGACCCACGCCCCGGTCCTAACAATCCCTTGGGACTGGGAATTGACCAATCCCCAGCTCGTCATCACCCAGGTCTTCTTCAAGGGATGTGCCCCACGGGTACGGATCCTTAGGGTGTTTACTTTGTCGGGCTCATTCTGGGGTCCCAGCCAACGACCCTCAGAAGGGTAGAGGAAACAGGCTCTTCCTGCCCCACGCTGTTCACGCTGGGAAGAGTTATCCGGCCTTCCCCGCGCGTGTTTGATGTGTTATATGGCCTTTGGGGTCGCCCTCCTTTAAGTTCTGTTCTCGCCAACCAGGCCGCGCAGAGGGAGGGCACAGGCCCTGCCAGCTCTGCTGCAGGGGACCAGCTGAGGACACTAGGGAGTTTATGGACTGCTGGCTGGGGGCGCAGGGCTCTTGATCTTGGGGGCGTCAGTTCGACCCCACGTCTGCGGGAGACATCACTTCAGAAAAAAAATCGGACTTGGTGCAAAAGTCCCATTTGGCCCACGGAAAAGGAATCATAATAGTTAACTTTCATTGCCACGACAGGAGCGGGGACGCAGAGGGCCACCAGCCAGGTGGGCGCCACAAGCCAGACCGCCCGCCCCCACCAGGCCGCGCATGCGCTCTCCCCGTCTCCGCCACGGCGGCCTCATTATCATACATTTGCATGGCGGCCTCATTATCATACATTTGCATGGCGGGTTCCGGGTGCTTGTTGGTCTCCTTGCAGACGGCTTGGGAAGAAAGCATAGGAGGTGCATAAAGAGACAAGGCAGCCAGACTATCGGGACAGGAGAAGTGGGGCAGGGGCAGGAGGGCGGAGAGATACAGGCAACAGGCTGCGGGCAGGTCGAGACCCCGCTGGAGCAGGACCCGCGGAGAGGCAGGACGGGAGCTGAGCGGAAAAATGGAAGCACAGGGCAGAAGTGCGCGTGTAGGGGTTCGCCCTCTGTCCTGAGTAGCCCGCTCCACCCTTGTGCCCTGTGAGCTTTCGCTGTAACTGCTACGAAACGTCTGCTTTCGTCAGAGGTTGGCTCCTGAGCCCTTCCGAGGGCGGGAGGGGACGTCCGGCGGCCTGCGGTCGCGCTGGGTCAGCGAGGTCGCGAGTCCGGGGCCCGACCGTGTGCTTTCTTGCTGCCTGCACGCGGCTCCAGAGGCTCTCCCTGTCTCTCTGCTCCTACCCCCACTGTTCCCCTACTTACCCTTTATAATAGACCTGGACTTTGGGGTCGAGTGCAGTGCCGGAGAAGGCACATGGTTTAAAAAGAGACCTTGGGGCGCCTGGGTGGCTCAGTGGGTTAAAGCCTCTGCCTTCGGCTCAGGTCATGATTGCAGGCTCCTGGGATTGATCCCCACATCGGGCTTTCTGCTCAGCAGGGAGCCTGCTTCCCTTCCTCTCTCTCTCTCTGCCTCTCGGCCTACCTGTGATCTCTGTCTGTCAAATAAATAAATAAAATCTTAAAAAATTAAAAAAAAGAGAGAGAGAGAGAGACCTTCCACCCGTCCTTAAGTTTCTATGCTGTCCAGAGGAAGGCATCTGTTGCCTGTATCTATCCGCCCTCCTGCCCCCTGCCCCCTGCCCCACTTCTCCTGTCCCGATAGTCTGGCTGCCTTGTCTCTTTATGCACCTCCTATGCTTTCTTCCCAAGCCGTCTGCAAAGAGACCCCATAATTTTCAAATACCCTCCACTCCTCCTCTCATCACTGAGTCCTGGGAAAGGGATGGCCCTTTTATCCCTTTGATGTCCCATCTTTGATGGAATCATTGGCTTGGTGGGAAAGATTGGGAAGGAGAAAGAAATAGCAAACATTCATTTTCCAGACTCCATACAATCTTAGAACAGGGAAGACAGTTCCCCATCTTGTGAGACAGCACACATCCGTGAAGGGGGAGGGGTTGGGGGTCCCTCTTGGGGAGGCTCACCAGGCGGAAGAGGTTCATGGGTCAGGGATGCTTTTCTGCAGCGGAAACAGCAGTGGGGAGTTTCATAGGACATATCTGGGTCCCAGGCTCTCCAGGGTGATTTGGGGTTCAGCAGGGACGCCTATAGCTCCAAAGGATTGTCAGTCTGTCTTTCCTCTAGATGGGCAAGAGATCACAATTCCACCTCCCCATTGGAAGGCTTGAAACAGAGTAGAGCTCAATCCATATAATACAATATATGGGTTATAATTTATAATAAAATGGCCACAGTAAATAAGGACCACAGGAAAGGTTCAGGGAAGCTCTAAGTGCCCATCCCAGCTTGGACCCTGAATCGGAGGCTGGCCAACTTTCAATACCTTGAAAGGACCAACTGATTCCTCACCTAATTAGCCCCGGCAACATCCAAAGGCAGCTTCAGAAGCTCTCCTGCCTGAACTTCTGAAGGTAGCCTCTTCTGTGGTTCGTAACACAGGTTTAGTGGACAAAAGGGCTAGAGAGAAGGGAGCAAAGGAAGGACAAGAGACCAGCTTAGTTGCCAGCTGCCCTACAGCCTGCCCGCTTTAGCCTCCATGGTCCAGGTCCTCTGGGAGGATGATCTCTACTGGGAACTGCTCACAACTTCAGGAAACCCAGATGCTAGAAAAACGAGTGTCCCCAAGGGGAGAAGCCATCTACTCCCTGCCCACTGGGCAAAGAGATGGGACACTGGAGGGGGTCTGCCCTTGAGGCCAAGGGGACCTGGGGTTGCCCCTTCTCCACTGCCTACCCCTGGAGCGAGGAGATCCGGGCACATCATAGCTCCCTCATACAGCTTTACTGTCTCGGGGATGGAGCCCAGGGTGAGCACGGAAGGGACAGCTGAGACCTAACTGTCCATGGATACGGAGCCGCTCACTCCGTCCCACCTTCTTTCTGGGGCTTCATCATCTTACTTGCCTGCGTCCCTGAAGTCGGTGTCACCCGCCTGTCAGTGCCTGGTTATATCATCTCTACAGAAGCTCTCAGTGCAGGGACTGCCGCCTGTGTGGCTGGGCTGTCGTTCCCTGTGGCTTTGCTCTCTTGGGATTATAGCTCCATATCCTTCTCTGCTTGTCCCCACAGGGTCTAAGGTATATCAGGTGCCCCGAGTAAGTGGGTAAAATCTCTTTTCCTGTGTGTTTCTTCCATCTAGCTGTCCCTGAGTTCTATTCTTTTATACTAAACTGGAAAGTAAGTAAAAGGTTTCCCTGGGTTCATAAAAGACGCTGAAAATCACAGCCATCAGGGTGATCCCTCCACAAAACCGGGAGACCACCTTAAATAAAGACGGCCTTATTTCCCTTTGTGTTTTTCCGCTTCAAGAAAGATTGTCTCACTTTGGGATCAGAGAGGGAGAAAATAGAGGAATATTGGTGATTAAACAAATTGCAAGTACTGAGAAAATAAAAAGGTGGGTAGCAAACATACACTGTAATCACATAGTCGTTCTATGGGAGTTAGGTCTCAAATTTTCTAGGTGTTCACAACAACGCGCTGGGAAAATCATTTCTCAGCCTGTTTGCTTTCGTGTGTGTGTTTAAAGCTGTACTCACTTGTACGCTCAGGTAAGTCAACCATGCACATTCTCGTGGATCGTATTTCTTTTTATTAGAATCTGAATATTTTTAACGTCCTGTAAGATTTCCTTTTGAACTGATGTATCATCTAGTCATATATTACTGAGTGTCCCAATATATAGAATTTGCCGCCAGACTTTGGGTCATGACTTGTGCCTTTGCCACCGAAGGGACGCAGAAGAGGACAGTCTGGAATTTACTGAGCTGTCTTAACATGACTGAACATGGTAAATGACCCATGTGCTCAAACGCAGCAAGTTCTCGGCCTGCTGGTCACGATCCTAAAAGCCGCAGGCTCTTGGCTGCATTGCCCCTCTCTTCCATCTCCCTCTTTGTTTGCACTTGATTACCTAGTGTCTGAGCAAAAGGTGTCAAAATCTGCAGGGATATGTATTTACCCACTTGCGTGTGAATTTTGAGCCGCTTGTGCATTTCACGATGGAATGGGGTGCCTTTGTGCTAACCGTTACATTGATCTAGCGTTCCTCGTGCTAGAGCATAATGTCCTGCTTTGACATTTTTAATCAGTTTTACCTTAAATTCTTCACTAGAGCTTAAGATAAAAACATGGTAGACAATGAGAGCTCCTGGAAATACCTAGCAGTGATTTGCACGGTGGTTACAGCACGCTAAAATGTGCAGGACCCAGATACGCTTTCCTTGAAAGGAAATGTGTCTTTAAACTCCCATGGGGGTAGGGGGTGGAACTACCCCTTTGTTATGGGTTGATGGCATCCAACAAAAAGGTAACCTGGAACCTGCCAGCGTGACCTTGTTTGGAGAGAAGATCTTTGCGGACGCGGTCCAGTTAAGAAGAGGTCATACTGAACGCAGGTGTCCCTAAGCCCATGCCCAGTGTCCTTATAAGAGGGGAACTCGGACCACACGGGTCTGGAAGCTCACTGCACCCTAGCTCAGCCCAGAACATGAGCGGGGCCGTGGCCAGACTGTGGTGGGATCGAAGGGGCTCTGGGGGCAACTGTGCCTGGCTGCCAGCTGCTCCGGGGATCCCCCTCCTGAAAACAGCCCTGGGAACAGGGAAATCTAGGCACAGTAAACAATGTTAAAGTGTGTCTGAGCGCAACCTGATTCACATCAGGTGGCCTCCAATCTTGCCGACCAGACAGCATTTAAGGCGCTGGACAAAAGGAAGGACTTCCGTAGGCAGAACGGAGTCACGCAGGGAAAAGCGGCTGCTTATTGCAAGGTCATTTTCCTGCAGGGAGGGGACGGCAGGGGCCTGCCAGGCCAATTTCCTCACCAGGGCTGAGCCGCTAATTCCTGACCAGTTAGTGTAAGATTCCATTTCTGGCAGAGCTGAAACTGTCATGAACATGTCTGCGTTTGGAGACCTGGGGGAGATCCCCCCACTCCTGGCACCTCCAATTCTGCAAGCCACTCTACTCACCATCGACACACTGCAAGATTTTTCCATTTTCATAGGTACAGAGGATGTTGTAGAAATACACGGTATCCACATGAGGAGGGGAGCTCAGGCCCGTGGGAGGGAAGCCAAAGGCTGGTAGGAGAAGGCGTGTCTGTGTGCCCTGACCCCAGCCTGGAGCCACCCACGGGTCTGCCCAGGGGGTGGCTATGTGGCGAGGGGTGAGGGGCCAGGGTGCCTGCAAGGGCACCGGGATGGGAAGGGTACCTCCCTGGAGCGGGGCCACCTGCTGCCCCCTCTCAGATTCAGCTCCCGGATCCCGTGCCCCTCAGCTGCCCGCCATGGTCTGCTGTCTGTCACCCACACCTGAAGCTGGGATCCCACGGCAGACCCGCTCCCCTCTGCCTGCGGAAATAACGTGAAATGTGCACAGAAGAAACCGTGGCCTACACGAGCTCAAAACCCTGTCCCCTTGTACAGAAAGCAGGGCAGCCCCTGTCGCATCCAGGGTCCTGCTCATGTGGACCCAGGAGCCCCAGAGCCCCATGCAGAGAGGCCAGGACCTTGGAGGGAAGGGTCCCCAGCCTCCCGCCCCGGGAGAGGCAGGAGAAGAGCCTTAGTCTGCATATGCACAGGGGACGCTGCCTCCAGGAGAAAGCCGGCTAGCTAAGCTTCTTCCCCCCTCACAAGCCTGCATGCATGTAGCATGGTTTACCTTTGCTGTGCCAGGCTCCAGCCCAGGCTCTGTCCTGGCAGCCACCCACCTGCCTCAGCCCCAACCCTTAACCCTCCTGCTGGGGGCAGTGTCCTCTGCCTCTGCAGGGCACTGGCCGGGACAGATCCCTCCCTCTCTGCAGCCTCCGGAAGCAGCAAGAAGAGCCTGAGCTCCTCCAGGACGGACAGAGTCCCCTTTACCACCGGAGGCAGGGGTCTGCCATCGCAACGTTCCACGCACAGTAACGTTCCTGGCTGGGCTGGTGGAAAGCTCCCCACAGGTCATCCTTCTCCTGGAAAGGATGGGGTCACGTGCATAAGAACACGGGTGCTCAGGCCACCAGGGAAGGGCCAGACTCCAGATTCTGGCTCAGGTCACGGTCTCAGGGCCGGGAGATCGAGCCCCGCGTCGGGCTCTGAGCTGGGTTGGAGCCTGCTTAGGATTCGTTCTCGCCCTCTCCCTCTGTCCCTCCACCTGTCTTCCCCCCTCTGTCTCCTCCTCAAAAAAATAATAGTAGTAACGTTAATAATAATAACACACAACGGCAAAAGGGGCTTCTTTCCTTCAATCATTCATGCCATAGGTTGGAATTGCTCCCAGCGCCAGGCGCTATGAACTAGAACCGTTATGGAAAGAAAATTTTTGATTTTTTATCATCTAAACCCCTTTATGTTTTATTTTAAAGATTTTATTTATTTATCTGAGAGGTGGGGGGAGACACAGACAGGGAGGGAGAGGGACACGCAGACTGTGCCCTGAGCACAGAGGTGGACACAGAGCTTGATCCCACAACCCTGAGATCATGGCCTGAGCCAAAGCCAAGAGTCAGACACCCAACCAATCGAGCTGCCCAGATGCACCCAAACCCCTTTATAATGACTCTGGTGGCCCAACTCCCATGCACTGCCATCTGACCCTGGCAGCTGAGCTGCGCCCACTGTTACCTGGTTTTCTTTCTCTGTGCTCTTGTTGGCCTTTCTCCTGTCAGGACAAAACCCACCCCCTGTTTTAGACTCTATGCCAGGAAATAGAGAATGTCATGACACCCAAGTCAGGACAGCTGCTGGGCACCCACAGGGACGGAGGGGCTCCGGGAACCCAAAGCCTTCATGGGGGAACACAGCTTCTGTGCAAAGAGCCAGGAATCAGCAGGTCGGAAGTATGTCTTTGTAAACCCTCATGGACATTAACATGCAACAGCAATTGCAAGTGTTAGTGCCAAAGAATGCTGGTAGTGGGGGCACTGGTCTCTGTCCTAAGGAGAAAGCAAAGATTCCCATTAGGCTGTGCATTCACGAAGCAGGTGCACCATATATGCTCGGTGTGAACAAAGTCAGGCTGCCTTAGGGAGAAATCCAAACTGGACTGATGTGTGGGGGCTGGAGAGAGTCTTTCCCTTGCAACTCTGCCTTCCCCACCTCCCCCCCCCCCCCCCTTCCTGTTTCCTCCCCCCCCCTCTTCTTCCTTCCCCCCTTCCCCCTCTGCCTTCCCCCCCTCCCTCCCCCTCCCTCTTCCTGTTTCCTCCCCCTCCCTCTTCTTCCTTCCCTCCTTCCCCCTTCCTCTTCATTCTCCCTCCCCCTCCTTGCCCCAACTCTTCCTCCCTCCCTCTCCCTCCCTCTTCCTCCTTCCCCAACCCTTCCTCCCCCTCCCTCTCGTTCTCCCTCCTCCTCCCTCCCCCTCCCTCCCTGTCCCTCTTCCTCCCTCCTTCCCTTGCTCCCCCTCTGCCCCCTTCCTTCTTCCCTCCTGCCTCCCTCCCCCCTCCCTCCATTCCTTCTTAGAAAAGCTCAGCTTGCCCTACAGTGTTCCATCAGTCAATACACCATGTTGCCCTTGACCCCAGGACAAGCGTCTCAGTCAGCTCAGGTTGCTGGGATAAATGCCACCGACCAGGCCACTTGAAGAGCAGACATTCACTCGTCAAGGTTCCAGGGGCCGGGAGTCCAAGATCAGGGTGCCAGACATTGGGTTCCTGGTGATGTCTCTCTTCAAGTCTTGCAGAGGGCTCCTTCTCACCACGCCCTCACATGGAACAGAGAGAGAAGCAAGTGCTGTCCTGCCTCTTCTTATAGGGACACCAATCCCACCACAGGGGCCCCCAGCACCATGACTTCCTGTAACCCTACTCTCCTCTTAAAGGCCCCACATCCTGACACCAAGCCCCTGGGGATTAAATTTCAGCATGTGAATCTGGGGGAGACCCCCACAGTAGCAACCAGGAGAGTCTGGTCCTGACCTTCTGGGACTCACCAGCCTCTACATGTGGGTAGAGGGACTCAAAAATCTTAGCAGCTACACAGAAACACAGCCTCCTACACAAGGCCCTTCCTAGAAATGCTCCCCTCCTACCCCACACCCCAGGGACGCCAGAAACCCCAGCAGGACCTGGTGGAGGACCAGCGTTCTGAGGACTGGCAGGACCAGGGTGGGTGAGGGGACTGTGGGGGCAAATGGCTAGGATCACCCCCCCCAGCCCTGCATAGAGCCTGGGGCACCCAGGACAAGCTTCTCGGACCTGTAAGCTTGGCCCACACCGGGGCCGCCCCAAGAAGCACCCTGAGCTGGCTTCAGTGCCCTGCTTGGTCATCCAGCAAGTCTCAGTAGTCTTGGGATGAGATGCCAGGATGCTCATTTTACACGAGTTCATGCACATGGTGTCCCTGGCTTTGTGCCCTACCCATATCACGACCTCCCCAAACCAGGTTGTTGGTCGCACAAACTCTCTCCTCCTGGATATTGCAAATGTGCTGACAGCCTCAGTGTCCACTGAGACGGAAGAACAGCTTCTGAATGGTGACTTGTGAGAAGATGTCTGAGAAGTGTGAGCCAAAGGCACAGTCCCAAGGAAAGCCATTCTTGCTGGGAGCACACCTCCTGTGGAAGGTCAGGCCTCTGACCTCTTCCAGTGGTGCTGGGAGGCGAGACTCACCACCTATGTGCATTACCCAGCAACTCTCCCAGAGTTGTCCGCCAAAGTGGTTTGCATAAATGATCCAGAAACAAGCTCTATTTTCTTAAGTGCCTTGTATTCAAAGACTTTATCTTTTTAACAGAATCAGTGACTGTGGAAGTCGGTGCAATTTCATCTATAATGTCATATTTCTATAGCAGCAGAAATTACACAACGTCTGACTCTTTTTTTGATCAGAGACACAAACACAGAGCAAAGCATTTGTGTTTTAAGATTTTTCTTCTACACACCCCATCATGAGTGGCGTTCCTTCCTTCTTCAAATTGAAATGAAGTTCACTATTCAAAATATTTAAAATCCTAGGTTGCACTTAGCTTGGTGCTTGGCGCCAATCAACCTGATTTCCAGGGTCAGCTCTCGCCTCAGGGGCTTTTTAACTTGGGACATATTTTCTTCAGCCTTCTGCTACCCATCTGTAAAATGGAGTTGATGACAGTGCATTCCTGGAAAGCTTGTTATGGGCACCACGTTGAATTAAGTATTTAATAAACGGTTACCTAGCTCATCATGAGCTCTATGGAAATGCTTGTTAAATCAACTACATATTGTTAAGGTAAACAGATGAAATGGTTAATGCTCAGTATGTCCAAAGCAGCTCAGGCACCCACAAGTCAAGAGGCCCATGGACCTCAGAGGACAGATTTGCATGTGGAGGGCTTTTGTGTTGGTATCTTGAAGGAATCTTGCTAACTGCCCTGAAGCTGTGGGCCATTGCATCTTGGGGGCACCATTAGGTTTCCTGGCCTACTTGAAGAATGCCCTGGGTGATTAAAGTGGCCAGGAAAGTGACACCACCCCCTAGATCTGAGCTGTTTGAAATACAGATTCTGAGTCAATACCTTTGATGTGGGGCCCAAGATTCTGCATTTCTGACTAATGAGCTTCCCAGGTGATGCTGAAGTAAGTGAGAAATGTGAAATTCCTAACAGCTTTTGTTTTTCTCTTGGCATTTAACATATAGGGAAACTTAACTCAGGATTATAGTGTGGAGGCCGAGAAAATTAAGGCCATCCCACCTCAAGTTTAGCTGATGTGGGAAACAGAGGCAGAAGAAAATCATTAAAGTGCACAAGGTCCATCTTAGGTGCTGAAGATAAAAAGTCATTAAAATTCCTTACCTACTGACAAGCCCCTGAAACAGACAGAGTGGCTCTCCCCTGGGGACTTAACTGTCCTCACCTTGAGGTTTTGCTAAGGACAATCCTAGCCTGACCAACCCCCTACCCCAACAGGTCCAACCAGGATCCTGTAAGTCTACTTTAACAATTACTTTATCTCTAAACCTCCAAGATAGTGTCGAGAATCATTCCCAAGTATATGGCCCACTGATAATACATCTAAAGAGTCTCACGAGAAGATTTTTATTATTGGTAATAAATAATCTTTCTCCCAACAATAGCTAGCCCCTCAAGGTCCTGGAGACCTTGCTTCCAAAATTCCTTAGAGACTTAATCCCCTTTATCCTCACCTACCCCCGAGTCCACCCCTACTCTGCCTTTAAAAACTCTGACTGTAATCTGGTTCAGGGTCCAAGTCCCTACTCCATTGTGTCGGGTATACTTGGGCCCAAGCTTAAGCTTGTCAAATAAATCATGTGATTGCATCGGTGCTTGGCTCCTTGGTGGTCTCTCAGACGCGAAAACTCAGGCACAACATACAGGTGTTGGGTCGGTGGCTCTGGGAATGCAGGCGGAACAATAGAAATGACCGCAGGGGTCGCCATCTTCCAGCCCCCTTCCTTAACCATCCACTCTCCCAGCAGAAGAATGTATGCCCAGGTCACGTCTCCATAGGTAACCCGATACCTATGCATGAAACAGAAATATCAGCACACCCCCCCCATACCCTCCGATCACCAAATACCTTACCATGTATGGATGTGAACCCATGCCCTGCCTTGGCCAGATAGAAGACCCCACCGACTCCCTCCCAGCACGACTTCGCCGAAACTTGCCAGAGAGTGCCCACCTCCTCCTGGGGTCACTTTCCTGTCTCCCCTTCTCATGAGCCCTGAAACTTGGCTGGAGAGTGCCTTTAATAAATCTTGCCTTGTGCCTACCTCGCCTGGTGTTGTGTTTACCTTGCCTGCAAAACTTTACAATAGGAATTAATTAAATGAGGAGACAACTCAAGGACTGGTAACTTCTGATAAAAACAAGACAATAGGTCCAAAATGGAGTGCCTTATGCTAAGGGCCACAACACCTAAGCAAGACCCAGTGTTTTGAAAATGTCAGATCTCCCAGGATGGAGCCTGTCAGGAATCCTGAGATCAGCACCAGTGAGATGATAGGCCCCTGCTGTCCTATAAAAGGAAATTGACCTTGCAATAATGCTTTCTTTGCTTTATGTGACTTCTTGTTCACGTTGAGTTCCGTCTATACATGTTTTTCATTTTGTACTGCTCCTTGGAACTCTTTTATATCTGTTCAAATGGATTCGGCCTGATTCTCACCCATTTTTGCTCAAATTATTAACATTTTTAATAGGCCTCAGCTTATCTTTTAACAGTTCCATAAGCCTGTGTTCTAGTGAAAGGCTTAGTTAGAGAACACTAGCATTTGATCGTGGGATTTTTTTAAAGATTTATTTCTTAGAGAGAGAGAGAGAGAGAGTGGACCCCCGACGTGTGCCCACGAGTGGGGGGAGGGGCAGGGGGAAAGAATCTTCAAGAAGACAATCCCTTGAGCATCCAGTTGAGGGCCTGGATCCCACCACCCAGAGATCACAACCCTAAATCACGACCCTAGATCACGACCCCAGATGCCCACCTGAGCCAAAACCAACCCACTGCGCCCGGCAGGTGCCCCTAGGCGTAGCATATTTTAGCAGACTGATGAGATCCTATGTATCAAGCACTGACCGTGTACCTGTCACTGCAGAGGGGAGGAGTCAGCCTTGAAAGAAGCAACTGGAAGGAGGGCTATTTCCCTTGACACAGATTCATTTCCTCCCTCCAGCTGAAAGTCGCCCTGCAGCTGCATTCCAAGAGAAGTACCTTGCTGTATTTTAAGTGTTTCCTAAGAAGCCCTTTGGATTTGCTCATGAGCTCTTAAACTGGCCTCGCGGAGTGGGTGGGGTGGGGGAGGAAACGATGGGAAGTAAATAGTCGAGTTATTCCCATTCCCCTCCGCTCAATAAGGATCAGCTTCTCCTCCCCAGCCTTTGGCCGCAGAAGTGCGCTTGCCCCTTGACTGGAGGTGAGGGAGACGCAGGGCTAGACCGGGTTTTACTTCTTCATTTTACTATTCGTATACCCTTCGTTTTCGGTCCCACCGAGAACCTACGACCAAACAGAGAAGCCCCTCCAGCCTGGAACAAAGGCGCTCAACGGGACACCCCGCGCGTGGCGCCGCGTCTGGGGATTGGCTGGATTACGTCCAATGGACAAGAGGAGCCGGCGTCTTCTACTTGCAAACCTTCTCAGCGGCGCTGCCCGCTGTCCAATCGGATTCCAGCGACTTGGAGCCTTCATTTGAATATGGGGCGGTAAAAAGCGCTGCCGGCCCAGCCTACGCAGGCGGAGGCCTCCACTTCGTCCCGCCGGCTTGAGTGCGTTCCCGGCCCGGCCGCCCTCTCCTCAGCCTCCGTGGTCCCCGCCCCGCCCCGGCCGCCGTCGCCCGTCGTCCCGCTTTCGCCCCTGCGCTGCCGCGGCCCCCATCCGCCTCGGTGGCCGCCCCGGCCGTCCCGCCGCCATCCCCATCCGTCCCTTACCCCGCTGCCGCCCCCATCCGCCTGGCTCGCCGCCCCTAGCCCGCACGCCAGGCCGGAGCCCTCTTGCTCGGCGCCCGCGCCCAAGAAGGGCTCCAAGAAGGCCGTCACCAAGGCGCAGAAGAAGGACGGCAAGAAGCGCAAGCGCAGCCGCAAGGAGAGCTGCTCCATCTACGTGTACGAGGTGCTCAAGCAGGTGCACCCCGACACCGGCATCTCGTCCAAGGCCATGGGCATCATGAACTCCTTCGTCAACGACATCTTCGAGCGCATCGCCAGCGAGGCCTCCCGCCTGGCGCACTACAACAAGCGCTCGACCATCACGTCCCGCGAGGTGCAGACGGCCGTGCGCCTGCTGCTGCCCGGCGAGCTGGCCAAGCACGCCGTGTCCGAGGGCACCAAGGCCGTCACCAAGTACTCCAGCTCCAAGTGAGGCGCGCCGGCCGCCCCGGAACCCAAAGGCTCTTTTCAGAGCTGCCTCTGGGCGCAGAAGGGAGCTTGCCATCCGGTCTGATTGTGAGGGGCTGTTCCATGGCGCAACTGGGGCACAAGACCCGGCCAAAGCCCAGCTCCTTCAAAGGCGCGTACCCTGCAAAAGCCTCTTGGGTCAGGCTCCAGCGAACCAGCAGCGGAAGAGGGAGGGCGCCTTGGCTTTAGGCGGGGACCCTGTGGGGTGAGGGAGGGCATCGCCTCCAGGAAGTCCTCGGACCACCCTCCCCACCAGCAACCCCCCTGTCCCTGAATGGGTGAGATCAGGTACGCTCGGCGCGACGTGAGTGAGGCCCTGGGTGTTGTGGCGCAGCCTTGGCTGGGCGCCTGTTCCCGTTGCCTCACTAGACCCAGAAGCTTCTGGCCAAAACCAGGAGTCTTGAGTTTAACTAGTTTTTTATGCGGACTACGCGTTTCTGCTGGAAAAAATGAAAATGGCAGATTGTGCCCTCCGCCCTCCTACTGTGCTAAAAATCCTCCTAGTAGGACATTGCTCATTCTTTTTTCAAAAAACGTGTATACTTTTAACAGAAACCCAGTAAACCGTGAAAGAGCATTTTTATTTTAGTTTTTTTTTTAATTCAGTTAGCCAATTTATAGGTAGTATATCATCAGTGTCAGATGTAGATTTTAATAACTTACCAGTTTCATGTAACACCCAATGGAAAGAGCCTTTTTAACCAAACGAATGGAAGGCATTTAAGAACAAAACAACGAGGTAAACCATACCCAAAGGAGGTATAATTTGCCTCCTTCATAACCAAAGCACTAGGCCTGACAGGTCAAGCTGCCCTCACCCTAAAAAACATCCCACTGTTCTAATGACTCCCAAACTACAAAGAACACCTCCAAGAGCATTCTGTCTCTGAAAGCCAGCAGGCCTCCCAGGATTTGGATTCCACCCTCGATTCCCTCAGGTGGGCCTTGCCCTGATTCTTGTCCCCTAGGGGACTCTGGCCATCTCCAGTGACTGCCACGCTCCCATCAACATTTAACCTCTTATACAGTAGATTGTTTGCTTTTGTAGATTTTATTAAAGGGATAGCCCCTGCAGCTCCATCGCTGGTTTACTCCATAGTAATTAGCAAATTTGACTTGAAATTTTTAGCTGAGATGGGGGATGGGGAGTGCTCTTAAATGCGCCTCAGACAGGAAACCTGCGAAATTCCTCCAGTGCCTTCCAGATCTGAGCGTTTATTTCATGATCTCAAACCCAGAGGATTCCACCACTGTGTTGGGCCCTCCCTCTCCAAGCCTATGCACTGTCAGTACCCCGCATTGTCCGCATTTCCTCCAACCTCCAGCTTAATGTAAATAACATTTCTCTTTCTCTGCTGTAGCCCTATTACAAACGTGGGCTCTGTACTCAATTTCCCTCCATTTCTTGATTATAAATTCTCAACACCCTGCATCTTCCTTTATAGATGCGCTGGGAGGAGAGGGCCCAACCAGGCCCATTCTCTGTCTGGGGCTGCTGCTGGCTTTCTCTGTAGCCTCCACTCTACTGTTGAGCACACAGATGCAGTCTTTTTTTTTTTTTTTTCTTTGTTTTTTTCATGATAATGAAGTGTGTGTACCAGAGCAGTGAAAAGACTGAGAAATTAATCTGCATTTTGCATTATCCAGAACAAGACATTTTCATGCCATTGTATTTGAGAATTGTTTCTTCAGCTTCTCTCTTTTATTTTTATTGCCTACTGGTAGCCCAATCACACACTGCTGGAGACAAGTTTCATTTTATTAAACCTATGTCTTAAGCTCATTAGTCAGAGAATCGTGGATCTGGGAGACTAGTTTCCTGTTACCAGAAGTGCTTGAGATAGACTCCTAGTCCACCTGAGTAGAGGGCTGAGGGCACAGACCCCACCCCCCCAGGACACCCCTGCTTCACAGTGGAGGGCTGGATTCTGTAGTGCTCATTATGAATCAGACATCTCTTAACAAGTGTTGATGTTGATGAAAAATCACTGTTTTCAAATTTTGGAATTATAACTAGGAGGGAGAGATTTGAGTAAAATAGCCATGATGAAATTTCTGTATGGGTTTGTTTGGGTGTTTCTGTTTTGTTTTGTTTGTAAATATTGTTTCAGAGCATGTAGCTAAAAAAAAAAAAAAAAAAGTAAAGGGAAAGCGAGGAGGCACACCACTGTCACTGTAACCACTGTAATTTTAACCACAATACTGTATGTGCCCGTGAATGCATAAAGGGAGCCCACAAGGTAGGGAGAACCCATCAATCTCACTGAATGACGTAGGTGTCACTAATATTCTGATTGATAATTATTTATATTTGATGCTTATATACCAAAACATGTTTTCAGCAATTACGTACTGTCCAGATGATTTTTTAAACACTTTTTGTCACCTACAAAAATTTTTAAGTTACAACTTACATATCTCTATTATTTTTTGGATAAAGAAAGGCCGTGGATAAAACACTTAAAAATATATCTTACATTTGGGTGAAATTCAGAGAAGTGCAATGGGAATGAGTTCAGGGAGAAAAAAAGATCATCTAGACTATCTCAGCGTTAACCAAGAATTTGATCACGTGTTTTATGAATTATGGTATCGAATTGCTATTTCAATAGATACCTTGAAAAGATCGTGTGTCCTCAATAAAAGACTTTGAAAAAGTATAAAAGCTCAAGAACTTTACAAGTATTCAGACATTTCTTTAAAATTTTTGGTTGTTGACTATTTTGCTTTTTAAAACGTCCTGTGTTGGGATTTGTGTCCTTGTTAACTATTAGAACTAAGGAAAAAAATATTTTAGATGCCAACGGGAAAACGTGTGAGGTTTTCAATCCGTTTAGCCTGAACCCACGCAGAAGGAATGGGTGGGTGGGCTTCAGCGCTGGGGCGGTTCCCTCCTCAGACACCCCCTACCACCCCCCACCACCCCCCAGGCCGGTACCCAACCGGCTTCCTTTGGAGAGATGATTTGCAAAAACACGATTGTTCTCTTTCATTGTGTTACATGTTCCCTGCCTGAGCTGAAGACACGTCCTTTCAATCCATCTAAGACTCAAAACGGCTCAAGGAAAGCGATTGTTGGGCATCTCTTATTTGCAAATAAGAAAAGCCAAGCGAAGCAAAAGGAAAAGCGACGTCTTTTCCCAAGTAAAGACTCTTTGTGCCAAAGCGCTTTCTGAGCCAAGATGACACTTTCCCCAAATTAAATGCCCTAAATTCAAAGGGGTAATTCTGTGTCACTGACGCTTCCCAGAAAATAAAAGTGTAGCTGAGAGGTAAAGGAGCTAATTTGTTCAGAAAAGGTGGAATTACAGAGGATTACAGACATCTTGAGCGGATGTCCCCCCATCCCCACATAGGTTACAGCTACCCGCAAGTTTCGTCTTATTACATCAGGCTCCCGCGCACAGGGACGCTTCCATTTCCCTTTCGGTTCCAAACATTCTGCCGCTGCAAGATCCAGCCACGCAAACACCCTCCCGGAACCGTTCACCGCTCCAGAATGACGACGCCTGGTCCAGGCAGGGATGACGAGGTCTGGTCCAGGGGAGGATGACGAGATCTGGTCCAGGCAGGAATGACGACATCTGGTGTGGGTAAGGAAGCAGCTCCAGGCGCTACCGCCCGGGCCAGGCAACCACAGAGTCCTCACCTCCGGGGTTCATTCATCAGGGACACTGGGGAGAGACAGTAGGCACGAGAGCCTCCTGGAGGTGCCCCGCGCCCCTCACCCACAGGCGCACGCCACGCGCAGACAGCGCAGAGCCTAGGAGTCCACGCGCGCAAGGGCCGGGATACACTCTGCAGCCACCAGAGGACGCAAAAGCTCAAGGCTCCGACTTCGACTGGTGACGCATGAATAGCCCCAAGAAAAGGGGAGGGTGGACATGGGATCCTTGAACGCCTGGCCAGGATTCCCGTCCCAGAACTCCGCACGGAATAGCTCCACATTCTTGCTCACACTCACTCACAAACGTGCGCACGCACACATCCCCAACCACCAGGAAACCGCTAGGACGCACAAAACGGAACTGGTCCACATGACAATCCTTCACCGTGTTCGAAACCCTTTTTCGATTGTGTGGGTGGCTCTGAAAAAAGCCTTTGGGTTCCGGGGCGGCCGGCGCGCCTCACTTGGAGCTGGTGTACTTGGTGACGGCCTTGGTGCCCTCGGACACGGCATGCTTGGCCAGCTCGCCGGGCAGCAGCAGGCGCACGGCCGTCTGCACCTCGCGGGACGTGATGGTGGAGCGCTTGTTGTAGTGCGCCAGGCGGGAGGCCTCGCTGGCGATGCGCTCGAAGATGTCGTTGACGAAGGAGTTCATGATGCCCATGGCCTTGGACGAGATGCCGGTGTCGGGGTGCACCTGCTTGAGCACCTTGTACACGTAGATGGAGTAGCTCTCCTTGCGGCTGCGCTTGCGCTTCTTGCCGTCCTTCTTCTGCGCCTTGGTGACGGCCTTCTTGGAGCCCTTCTTGGGCGCGGGCGCCGATTTGGACGGATCAGGCATGGCTGCAGATCTCTCCAAACAAAAAGAACGCAAGGCGGGAGCAACTCTATTTATACGTCCCGTATGCAAATGAAGGATCCAGAGTTCCTCGTTCCTGATAGGCTCAAGTGCTACGTCACGTCACCACTGGAAAAAGGCGCATGCAAATTAGGGGATGGCGGTCTCCTCTTCTGACTGGTGGCTGTCGCTATCCAATCGGACGAGGTCGGCTCGGCTACCTCTGGACCATATATAAGGGCTCACGGGGCCTAGCGGCCTCGTTGCTTCGGGCGTCTTCTTTCTGGTTTTTTCTCTCCCCGCGCCCGACTTGGAGATGTCTGGCCGAGGCAAGCAGGGCGGCAAGGCGCGCGCCAAGGCCAAGTCACGCTCGTCGCGGGCCGGCCTGCAGTTCCCGGTGGGCCGCGTGCACCGCCTGCTCCGCAAGGGCAACTACTCGGAGCGGGTCGGGGCCGGCGCGCCGGTGTACCTGGCGGCCGTGCTCGAGTACCTGACGGCCGAGATCCTGGAGCTGGCGGGCAACGCGGCGCGCGACAACAAGAAGACGCGCATCATCCCGCGCCACCTGCAGCTGGCCATCCGCAACGACGAGGAGCTCAACAAGCTGCTGGGCCGCGTCACCATCGCGCAGGGCGGCGTGCTGCCCAACATCCAGGCCGTGCTGCTGCCCAAGAAGACCGAGAGCCACCACAAGGCCAAGGGCAAGTGAGGCCGCGGAGGCGGGCCGATAACGGCCGCGCGCCCCAGGGGCCCCGTGACACCAAAGGCTCTTTTCAGAGCCACCCCAGCCTCACGAAAAGAGCCGCACTGAGCACGCTTCCGTTCCTTGTCCTAGGGCTGCGTTCTCCCGGGCGCACGGGAACCTGCCACGAGACACGGTCCGGGCTGGTGTGCCGCCGCGAGTGCGGACGAACACGTGGCCGCCCTCACCCCAAGCTACCGCTCGCCGTGAGGGTGCTTGTCCCTGTGCTACTGGGCCACGTTGGGACGCCAGGGACAGGCCGCTTGCCCACTCCGGGCCTGCAGAACCCGGTGGGCTCACTGGGTACTGGAGAAGCGTCCTTAGTGCAGAGAAGGGACCACGTAAACCTTAGGATTTACATTTTAAAATGGGAAGGTGCTTGAGCGGGACGATGTTTCGAAGTTTTTGGAAACCATCCGAGTTCCGATCTGATCGGAACATGAGGGTCTCGGAAAGGGTTCCTGTTCTAGAAGCGTTTGCAATCTTCTAAGAAACCATTTTTAAGGTGAGTGCTAACTTTATTAAGAAAATGTTACTGTAAATAGAACGTTTAAAAGAATTCAGATTGTGCAGTCTGGGTTGGTGAAACAGGAGTCGGAGTCCCTTGGGCTGATAGCTAAAGTGAGAGAATAAGATAATTTGTCCACTGAGTTTGGTCAGGAAAACTAGGTTTGCGACTTAAGTCCGTGTAAAGTGAATATTATTATCAGATCATGTAATACAGATGTGGCTGTTTCGGAAGGGGACTGTCCACGAGCTCCACGTGGTGTAATAAAGGAGTTGGACAATCCCAAGGGTCCTGGACAAGTCGTGGGGGCGGAGGGATTCACTGGTTGATTCCTAATCATTTAAGACAGTGTCTGGCACAGTCTGATCACTTGCTGCTTCTACGATCATTATCTTTATTGTTTTCATTAATTTTTTATAGCAGTAAAGACAGGGCGGTGTGACAATTCAGGATTATTATATAATTTGCACTTCCTAAAATTAGGTCTACTCAACCAGGGCTCCCTAGACACCATCTGGAGCTCAGCACACATCTGCTGGTCTTGGGAAAATAGTCTCATGCTGTGAGAGAAATTCACACCCAGGGTGTACACGCCTGACCTATCCACGTGGACCAGAACACGACTCCGCTGCAGCAGAGGAACATAGCAGCGCACGTGCCTCAGCAGGCCCCATGTCAGGGACACAAGCTGCAAGGATGTCCAAGACACTAGAGAGCCTTCTGGAGATTGAGCTGGCCATCATGTGTCCAGTGACAGTCTTCAGCTCCAGCAGAAATGTGTGTTTAAGCATTGATATTGATGTAGGTCATTGTATGTCATCAAACTCCTCCGTGGCATTTAAGAAATGCTGAATTTTCAGGGGCAGGGGGCTGAGGTCTGCCGAGTCTCTCTGGGGAGCTCCCGATTTTTTATTCCAGAAGTGGGACACGAAGAGGGAGGCTGTGCAGTGGTGGGGGGCGGACACTGTTCTTAGAGGCAGCCCTTCGTCTGTCATCTCCAAGGCTGAGCTGTCCCCTGTAGAGACCAGGAAGCCACCAGAGCTGTTCGGGGGTCACTGATTTAAAATTGAACACAAGGGTGCAGTTTCTCAGGTGTCCTGGCTGCCTATGGCCAGCAGCCTCACATTGGAAAGCAGGGGAACAGAACAGCACCGTCCTCGCGGAAAGTTCAACTGCACAGCTCCAGTCTAGTGTGATCGATCGTCTGTCAGGCCTTACCTGGCTCAGATATGTGATAAAATGCTCAGAGCTGCCCACCTGTGCAACAGGAAGCCCCTCGGACCCTCGCTTCCATAAGAGAGCAGCACATGGCCCTGCAGTCCCACGCCCAGGTACCCACAATGACTTAGTGACGTGTATGTTCCCAAAGCCGGAAACAGCCCAAACGTCCCCACAGACAAATACGTAAGTGAACTGTGGAACGCCATTCAACCACAGTGTGGCACTGGCCTGCGCTACCATGAGAATGAGCGTCGAAAACACGTCTACCAGGGAAGCCAGACAAAAGGGCCACATGGGGTGTGATCCCATGTCTAAAAAATAGCCAGAATGGATGGGGCCATACAGGTGGGGAGGAGATCCATGCTTGCCAGGGGCTGGGGAAGGAGGGGAGTTGGGGCAGACCGCTAGCCTCTACGAGCCTGGAGATGGGAGGCCTGTTCCCGGCTCACTATGGCAAGTCCCATGTACCCGATCCCCCCGCTTGGGATTACCTCTGCCATGCTCCCCACGTCCCTGTGGGGTGAGTAGTTTATTGAGAAAGGGGAGCCCGGGAGGTACAAAGTCCCACAGGAAGAATGCAGTAACATTCACAACCAGGGCCAGGAAAGTGCTCCCAGCTTCTGGAATTCTCTGCTCCCTTGGGCCAGGTTCCATCACTCAACCTGCCCCTCTCCTGGGCCTGGATGGGTCTGTCCCAGCCCCTGCCCCACATCGGGTAGCTCCTCCCTGCTCTGTCCACTTCCAATGTGGTCAACAAACTCCCAAGGGGGGCGGGGGTGGGGGCTTATTCAGTGAAATGTCTGCCTTTGGCGCAGATCATGATCCCCGGGTCCTGGGAAGCAGTCCCACATTGGGGTCCCTGCTGGGGGGGCCGCTGCTTCTCCCTCTCCCAGATTCTGCCTCTCCCCCCCCGAACGTGATCTCTCTCTCTCTCAAGTAGATGAATAAAATCTTTAAAAAATGAAAATTTTTTTTAAAAATGAAAAAATAAAAATTTTCTAAAATTTAAAAAAGACTCTCCCAAGTGAACAAGCGTAAAGGACCCCCTCAATTTACATATTCACTTGGACCATGAACTAGAGTGTTAGGGGACACGCCCTGAGGAGGACGGGTAGCCCAGCTAGAGAGCTGTCAGGTCTGGGCAGAGCCCAGCTGCTCCACCCCCACGCTGCTCTCCTGCGCATGGAGGTCCCAGGCCTGGTCACCAGAACTGTTTCCATGCCCTGTTCACCAAGCGTCACCGAGACTTTGCTCTTCTCTCCGTGCCCACCCAGCAAAACCTTTAGAATTGCATCCGCCGCTCTGCCCAATCCCCTCCGTGCGGGTGGCTGAGTCCCAGGCAGCTCTCTGGGGAGACCACATCCTGGCACCCCCCACCTCCCCTGAGACCATGGGGCGCGTGACCACCCCTCTTGCCAGCACTGCCCTCAGGCCTCCAAGACGCCTTTCCTTACCCACTGCCCTGTCCGCAGCTCACCCCAGGCCCGGACAGCCCTACTTGGATCCTGACTTGCCAGTTTTCTCCTGCAGCATGATGGAACAGCCCCGAGTGTCTCAGCCGTGGAGGGTCTGGGGGTTGGAGGGAGGCGGAGGGGTGTTAATCTGGTAGGTCAGTAGTTGATGTGAAGTCGCCCAGGAAAGCTCTGCTCCAGAGAGCCCCCATCGCAACCCTGGGGGCCTTGTGTCTTCCTGTATCTAGGCTCTCTCCAAGGATAGTTCAACTTCCTCATGCTGTCCCCCGAGGACAGAGTCCCCTGAGGCCCAGCCTGCACAATGGGACTCATGGCCCATGCTGGGGTTCACAAGTCTTGAGGCTTGCTGGGTACCCAGTTTGAAGAAACCTCCACCGTCCATGAGAGCCATGCTGTCATCCACCACGGGTCCTGGGGCTCAACGAGGGGTGTCCTCTCTCCTCCTGCTCTCATTCCAGCCAGGGCAGCGGTGTGGCCCAAATGCCATCCCTGGCAGCTGCCTTCCCGGAGATGCAGGCTCCCAACCTGCTACCAGGGAGTGCTCCCCTCTCCTGGCGGCCAGCCTGCACCCTCCACCGGAGGCACACCCCCATGGCGGCACCTCCTCATGGTCCCCCCAGCCAGGTTCGCCCACGTGGAAACCATCAGCACATGGGGAATGTCGGGAGGCAGGTCCTGTCCGTGGAGAGTCCTGGAGCCCACCTGTCGTGCCCTCACCACCAAAATACATGTGACCCCATTCTAATGTCCAGAACTTGTTAGTGTGACCTTATTTGGGGACAGGGTCTCTGCAGGTGTCATGAAAAGATCTCGAGATGAGAAGGTCATCCTGGGCCAGGCGGTAGGTACAAACACGCACTCCACGGTGGCTCCTGGGCAGGCCAGGCCTCCGTTTGGCCATTCATTCCGCTCTCAGCGCTCCCGTTTCCTCAGCCTGGCTGCAGCTTCCCAGGGGAGCACCCGCTCTATGATGTTAGAATGTTCCATTCTGCTGGGAAAGACAAAGAAATAAGAGTGGGCAGCTGGGGTGCAGGAGGGGGATGGATGAATTTCCTAAGATGGGAGCGTTGATAAAGGTGAGGGGAGTGAGTGGGGCTTAAAGATACAAGAGAAGCAAGACACAAGGTAGTCCGATGTGAGGCATCTGGTCGCTAAGTATTCGGGAGTGTAAAGTATACAGAAGGCACCAAATATGATAAGTAAGTATGCAGCAGGCGCTAAGCAATCACGCTGGAGACACTCAGTTTCCATTAGGTCTTCGTCAGCCACCTCTGGGACTCTCCACAGGTGAGCCTGTCCAGGGTGGCAGGGACACCACACCTGTGTGCATGGGCCCAGCACCCGGTGGTGGCCCCAGCATCAATGGGCAGGCTGAGGCAGTGGGGAGCGATGGGACATGGGACGGGCGTGCCTGGGATCGGAAGGGACATGGTCAGGTGTGCCTGGGGTCAGGAGGGACACAGGGACATGGGACAGGCATGCCTGGGGTCGGAAGGGACACAGGGACACGGGACAGGCGTGCCTGGGGTTGGGAGGGGCAGCCTTCCTCCCCCCTGACACCATCTCTTGCTCTTGCTTCTGCTGGCAGTTTTCAATGGATTTAAAAATCCACCTGTTTGAGTGCTCTGATGGGCCTGCAAGCCCTTCCGTGCCAATACCTGCAGTGAACTGGAAAGCACATTAGCCTCCAGCTAGCCCCAGGCAGGTGAGCCCGACTACCCCTCACCGTGGACTCTCAGAGCTCCCCCATGGCAGGACAAAGCCTGGGTGCCCTGATTCCCAAGGACACCTGTGCACGTGGAGAGGAGCGGCGTGAGGAGCGCCCCTACAGGTGTGCCATTCACTGGGTGCACATCTGCGTGGGATGCGCGGCCATCTGCACACGCCTGCTGCTGTCCTGCCAGAAGAGCCTTAGCTACCCGGCTCCAAAGGCCTTGAAGCTACCGCTGCCCCAAAACGGTCCGGGGGCTGCACCCAGGCCGGGTTTCCTTGGGATGAAGTCACCAAGAAAAGAAAACGAGGGACTCAAGAAAGAGGGCCACCCTCCCGCAGGCTCCGAGATGCGAGGGAGCGCTGGCGAAGGGCGCGGCCTCCACCAAGGCAGTCGGGGACAGCGTGCACGGCTGTTTTTGCTGAAATGGAAAAAGGGACAAGGGCTTGCTGAGCGGGGTCGCCATCTCTGGGCCGCTCCCCGAGGATGCGGCGCATGCGCTGGGCGTCCCTGGGCTGGTCGGGGTCGCTCGGGATAGGGGGGCCCCGCACTGGCTGGCCGGCCTAGTGCCTCCGCGCTGCGGCGCACCGCGGCGATGCTCGGTCTTAGGGTTCTAGGTCCGGGAAGGCAGCGCGCGATGTGGAGGTTTGGCGAATCCCTGAGAGCGGCGGAGCTCTGGGGACACGCGCTGGGGGTGCCAGGTGGCAGGGAGGCAGGAGTGACGGGATACTGGTGGCGGGGTGGGTGGGGGGGAGTACGAGGGCGCAAAGGATGCAGGGATACCAGGATGCGGGGGTGCAGAGATGGAGGCATGCGGGGGTGCGGGGGCTCAAGGATAAGGAGCCGCACGAGAACGCGGGGGCGCAGAGAGGCCGGGATGCGGGGGCGCAGGGACCTGGGGACGCGGGGGCGCAGGGGCCCGGGGACGCGGGGGCGCAGGGGCCCGGGGACGCGGGGGCGCAGAGAGGCCAAGATGCGGGAACGCGGGGGCGCAGGGGAAGGTCGCTGGCGGCCGGTGGCGCGCGCGCCGAGGCTGACTGAGGGCTCGGAGGCTCCGGCTCCCGCGGGCTGTGCTCGAGACTCTCGCGGTGAAGCCCTGAAGCCTGTGCAGCCTGACGGCATTGGAGGCGAATTCGCCCCGGTGGCCTTGGGATGCTGACCGCCACCGTGAGCCCGGCGGCCGCCCCGCCTCGCCGCTGCTCCCTTGGGCTCGCAGTCGCGGATGCTGACCGGCGACTGTACACTGGACGTCACTGATTTCTCTCAGGGACGCGCATTCCTTTGCTGTAAGCGCCCCGTGCGCCCGCCCTTCCTGAAAGGGATCGTTCTGTCCGTCCGGTGACGGCTCCTCAAGCCCCCGCTCCAGTGCGCGCAGGGATGGAGCACGGCCAGCACACCGAGCTGCCAGCCGGCCAGCTGCGTCTCTCCCCTCCTCCCCCCTGCTCGGAGTGCACCGCTTCTCTGTGCACGCTTTGTTTCCCTCTTTGCTGCCCACAGGCATACGCACATGTCCACATCGGAGCGTTCAGATAAACACGGGCTTGAGAACCCAATACCCACGTATGTCAGCACTTTCCTGTTTACCGAAATTGGTTAGAATACAACACCATCTCATTTACATCCTTCTGCGGTCTCATGGCTGTAATCCTCGGGTAGGCTGAACATTCTAGCTAACCGTGGACATGGACTTGCCACTGGCATGGGATCCGGGGGTGGGGTGGTCCTGTAGGACTGAGCCCCGCGCTGTGGGATCTGACGCCGTCTCCAGGTAGACAGGGGCACAACTGACATAAATTAGTGGGACGTGCAATATCCTCGGAGGCTGGGAGAATTACTTAGTGATGATGACCAACACAGATTGGATTTAGGTGCTGTTTTTTGCTGTTGTTGTTGTTTGTTTGTTTGTTTACCCAAAACATGAATTCATCTATTTTGTTTTACGTTTTTGCACTCAGGGTGTGCAGAAACCACAGTCCAAGGGGTTTTGGTTTGATGAAAATTAGTATTGCAGATGCAGTGAAGAGCGGGGTAAGCCCCTCCCAGTGGCCGCGGGGTGGGGGAGGTAGTCACTGATGTTCTCCTATGCCTGTTTCTCTTGGCCACTGTTCTCTCGTGGTGACATCCATGTCCCTCCTGCAGAGACAGATTGATCTTCTGAGTCCTGGGACCGCTGGGGGTCCTCGACAGTTTCCCACAGACAACACTGGGTAAAACTGGTTCTTGGGAGG
Organism: Lontra canadensis; assembly: GCF_010015895.1. Lineage (NCBI taxonomy): Eukaryota > Metazoa > Chordata > Mammalia > Carnivora > Mustelidae > Lontra > Lontra canadensis. The sequence goes on along the minus strand of NW_022631199.1, from coordinate 611,948 downwards.
CACTAGAGAAGATGAGAGCATTCCTTTCTTCCCCATGACTCTCACCAGGCCTTTCCCTTTGGCAGAGCCAGCTGGGATATCTGCATATCAGAGTCACTCCATGTAGTAATGCGAATTTGAGAGGTCACCAGCGTGCTGTGCCCTTGTCTCTTCCTAGCTGCATACCTCTCCTGCGTCTTTGCTTAGTTTCTGCTCCTGATCTGACGTGGGCTTGCCCTGCACTAACCCTCCCTGTGCTGCTTGGAGTTCAGCAAATGTTTCCCCATCTCAAGCCACACACTTCACCCCAGGGGCCAGCTCCCCTGCTCCACTGACCTTGGGTGTAGCCTCTACCTTGAGTGGGAACTGGGAGGAAATCAAGGATCTTGGCAGGAGGAGCTTCTCCTGGATCTTTCTGGTCCTAAATGCAACTATATGTCTCTTGATGGAAGAAAGGCAGAGGGAGGTGGACACATGGTGGGGGAAAGGTGAACATGGATCCAGAGATTGGAGTAGCCACAGGCCGAGGGACATCTGGAGCCCCCAGGAGCTGGAAGAGGCAGGAGGGATTTGCCCGTAGAGCCTCTGGAGAAAGCATGGCCCCATGAACCTCTGATCTAGGAATTCTGGCCTCCAGTTCAGGCATGGAGTGGGGGGGAGTGGGAGGTTGCTTATACCCTGTTGTAAGCCCCCCAGTTTGTGGTATTTGTTAGGGCAGCTCCAAGAAGCTAACACAGCAGGAAAGACTTTGGCCTATTACAACCAGGGCTGAAAGACAAATGAGTGTGGTAATTCCAGGTTTTCTCAGCAGGGATTCTCCAAGAAGCTGAAGCAATAGGATAACAGAGAGAGATGTGTTTTAAGGAATGGGCTCCCGTGATTGTGGGTGAGTCTGACATCCACAGGCAGGCTGGAAACAGAAATAGAGCTCGTGCTCTAAGGTTTTACCAAGTCGTTTTCACCTTGGCAAATTTTTTTTTAAAGATTTTATTTATTTATTTGACAGACAGAGATCACAAGTGGGCGGAGAGAGGGGAAGGGAAGCAGGCTCCTGGCCAAGCAGAGAGTTTGATGCAGGGCTTGATCCCAGGACCCTGGGATCATGACCTGAGCCAAAGGCAGTGGCTTTAACCCACTAAGCCACCCAGGCGTCCCTCACCTTGGTAAATGTTAATGTATAGCTTCCCTGGTATCCCAGGGGCGGGGCCCCCACAGAGCAGAAGCTGAAAATTTTCCTTTATTAGTGCTTATAAGCTCTGTGTAGTCTACTGTTGAGAAGGTTTGTAACTGACAAGACACCTAGAAGACAGGATCTGCCATTTGTTGAGAAGCGTCATTAATTATGACCCTGAAATATTAAACAAATGTGTTTTAGTCAACTGCGGTGCCCTGGGAACTCAGGAAAATATGTATGCATGAATTGAGACAATATTTTGGATTTTATTTTTCCAAATAACCTGAGGCAGAGGAAGGTAAAAATATAAAAAAGCAAAAATTGGTCTCTGGCTGATAATTGCGGAAATCTAGTATTTTACTATTTTGTCTACTTTTGCATGCATTTGAAATTTCCCAGGTTTTAAAGGAAACCCAGTTATTTAACAAATTACAGTGGACCCTTGAACAACACAGGTTTGAACAGTGCAGGTCCGTTTAGACACAGATTTTTTTTTATAAATAATTACAATACTGTGAATGTATTTTCTCTTCCTTATGATTTTCTCTTTTTATAATTTTTTTAAGATTTTATTTATTTATTTGACAGAGATCACAAGTAGGCAGCGGTGGGGAGGGAAGTGGGGCTCAATCCCAGGACCCTGAGATCCATGACCCAGGCCGAAGGCAGAGGCTTAACCCACTGAGCCACCCAGGTGCCCCTCTTCCTTATGATTTTCTTAATGACATTTTCTTTTCTCTAGTTTGCTATAAGAATCCTGTATATAATATATATAACATACAAAATATATGTTCACTGACCATTGATGTTATCAGTAAAGACTTCCCATCAACAATGGGCTATTAGCAGTAATGTCTTAGGGGAATCCGAAGTTACACATGGATTTTCAAGGGCTCATGGGATCAGCACCCTAACCCCTGCATTGTTCCAGGGTCAACTATGTTTTTGTTCTTCTGGAGTCTGAGCCACAAAGACTTTGAGGTCGCCTTGTTTAGCATGACCCTGGTCGTATGGTCCTCACCAAAGACATGGCCATTTATGTGTGTAGCATACATCCCAGGAGGCTGACACTTATGATTCCTCTCATTTCTTTCTACTGAGAGCAGACGGATTCTTCCGTGAACACATTTTGGATTTTTGTTGTTGTCTATTTGACACAGAGAGAGCACAAGTAGGCGGAGCAGTAGACAGAGGGAGAGGAAGAAGCAGCAGGCTCCCCTCTGAGCAAATATCCCAATGCAGGGCTCGATCCCAGGACCTTGGGATCATGACCTGAGCCTGAGCCAAAGGCAGATGCTTCACCGACTGGACCACCCAGGCGTCCCTGTGAACAAATACATTTTGTATCCATGCAACCATAACATCTGCTCACTCCAACTTCCCATGCGTTCCCCATGATTGTATCATTCATTCAGGCAAGCAAATATTCCCGCCCTGGAGAGCCTCAGACATAACACCCCTTCTGTGTTAGGACTGTCCGACACACCCCGGTGTCACCAGGTCACTTTTCTTTCTTTTTTTTTTTTTAATATTTTATTTATTTATTTGATGGCGATCACAAATAGGCAGAGAAGCAGGCAGAGAGAGAGGAGGAAGCAGGCTCCCCGCTGAGCAGACAGCCCAATGCGGGGCTCAATCCCAGGACCCTGGGGTCATGACCTGAGCCGAAGGCAGAGGCTTTAACCCACTGAGCCACCCAGGCACCCCACCAGGTCACTTTTCAAACACAAAACCAACACACATCCCAGCTTTGTTATATCCCGTTTGGTTGAGCCATCTGTGGCTGTCCATGTGAGCATGTGAACCTAGCTTACATGCCCAGGTCCACCCACGGAGGAAGGAGCCTCGTGTTTACTACAGAATCTCACTGGTTTGAATAATGGACAACTCCACATGTCCTAAGGGAAAATCCGAGTGGAGACATCTCTGGTAACCAGACCCCAACCCCTTCCTCTGCTCCTGCCCGACCTGCAGCTGTCATGAAGGCTGCAGATCTGCGGAGAAGGACATTATCCTAGATTTCCCAAGCTGATCACAGGCAGCTTACCAGGAGGGAGCTCTGTCCACTGGGGCAAGAAAGACGCAACACAGGACACACTGGAAGTCGGAGGGAGGATGGGACCTGCCCAGGCCGCAGGGGACCCCGGGCTAGCCAGAGAAGAAATGAGGGCCGTGGCTGGGGGGAAAGACAGCCCACGCTGGGCCAGCTAGCAGTCAGAGGGGCTGCCTCCAGCCTCCCTGAGCCTTGGCAGTGGGGGGAGCGGGGGGGTTATCCGGAGCCCTGGGTCAGGAGAGCAACCCTAAGGATCCCTTGATTTGAGCTCGTGAGCCTCAATGGGGCCCAGCTGAGCAAGGACCTCTGGCCTGCAGAACTACGGAAGGAACTGGCTTTGCTTCCAGCTGCCGTCTTTCAGGTGGTTTGTCAGGGCAGCCATAGAAAACCCGTATGAAGTGTGTTGTTGTTTTTTATTAACATATATTATTAGCCCCAGGGGTACAGGTCTGTGAATCGCCAGGTTTACACACTTCACAGCACTCACCATAGCACATACCCTCCCCAGTGTCCATAACCCCACCCCCCTCTCCCTACCCCCAACCCCCCAACCCTGTTTGTTTTGTGAGATTAAGAATCTCCTATGTAGGTTTGTCTCCCTCCTGGACCCGTCTTGTTACATTTATTCTTTTCCTACCCCCCCCCCCCACGTTGCAGCTCCACTTCCTCACATCAGGGAGATCATAGGATAGTGGTCTTTCTCCAATTGACTTATGAATGGGTAGTGAAGTGTGTTTTAAACGTAGCAGGAGGAGTCTGGGTTAGTAGAGGGGGTCTCGGAACGTACTGTAGAAAGTGGTGAGCCTGGAGATCCAGACCCTCTGATACAGGCCTCGTGCCACCGTTAAGTCCCGCGGGCGCAGCAACTCCCCCACAGAGGCGATGGCGCAGAGTGAGAGAGCGGGCACAGCCGCCGCGGTCCTAGTTATATGGCCTGCATGCAAATGAAGGTTTGGGAACAGACAAATGGGATTGGACCAAAGAGCGTATTCAAAACAGCGGAGGCAGCTCGGCTCTCTGATTGGATACACTAGCTGGGGCACCTAGCCAATCAGAGCACAGAAGCCCTCCCAAGAGCGCTCCTGTGGGTTGCGGCCGCCAGAAAGCAGCTGCGGTCAGAAGGCAGTTGTGGTCCCGGGGGCGCAGGTGCTGCTGGAGCAGGGAAATCACATTACTAGAGAGGACTCTCGGGGTCGCAGTAATGCGTGGCTCCTTACAGTGAGGAAGCTCTAGCGCGACTGTAATGGAGACAGCATTACCCTCCGAAGGGCAAGGAAATCTCGTGCTAGAGTCTTTATTCTGCAATATCACAGATTGTAGAGAAAGAGGTTTTGGGGGTGTTTTGTGGGCTTATTTGCTGGTTTTCCTAGCGTATGTGGGGGTATTTAACACCCGCAAATCCTAGAGCAGTGTTTCCAGTGCGGTACTTAGCCAGCATCAAGTCACCTGGGAGCTTGTCAGGAAGGCCAAGTCCAGTCATCCCAGGCCCAGTGAGTCACGAGGGGATGAGGCCCAGCCATGCATTCCGCGAGGCTCGTCGGTGTGCAGATGCATGGTCCCGTTGGAGAGCCACTGCCCTGGAGAAGCAACACACCTGACCGGGCTCCTCCGGAAATTCAGTCACGCACTAAATTCTCTTTCCTTGTCTCCGTTTGAGTCAGTACAAAATCGAATGGGGAAAATGTCATCATGATAGTAAATAAAATAAACAAGGATGATCTTGGGAGAAGTAGGCTTATTTTCACGAAAATATAAAGCTCGCTGGGAAGTTGATAGAAAAGGTTTAAAGGGCGCCTTTGGCTCAGGTCAGGATCTCAGTGTCCTGGGATGGAGTCCCACCTCCGGCTCTCTCTCAGCGGGGAGTCGGCCTCTCCCTCTGTGCTCCTGCACGCTTTCTCTCTCTCAAGTAAATAAATAAAACATGTTAAAAAACAAAGAAAGGAATGTAATGCCCCACAGTTTTGGAAACTAGAAGTCCAAAATCAAAGTGTTGTACTGGACGTCAGTTCTCCAACCTATGTACCTGGGGAGGGGTCCTATGCAGCCTGTCATGGGAGGAGCAGCATCTGTGAGCAAAACAAATCTGTTTTCCGAGTCAGCATTCTGTGTTTCTGTGTTTCCTGCTGGAAACTGGAGGAATGCTGGAGGGGTCCCTGGAGACAGCCGCTGGACAGGACCCTGGCTCCGATGCGCCGAAAAATCACTTGGAGCTGGTACTCAGTGATAGGCTTGGTGCCTCCGGACACGGTGCACCTGGCTAGCTCGTCTGCCCCCCGAGGCATGAAAAGGCAGGATGGCTGTTGTCATTCACTCGCCCGATGGGCGCCTGCGCTCAAGGAGGTGCCATCCACAAAAGCATTCATCTCTCTACGACACTCAAAACTTCTCGACTGCCTGTAACCTGTACAATCCAACCCAGTTTCCCTGACTTCTAACCCTAACCGTGACTTCACCAACGGGCCCTGGCACTGTGGTCAAGCTCAGCCCACCCCAACCTACCGAGAAAGCAGCAAGCACTTCATCTAGCCTGCTCTCAGCGCTGCAGCCCCCATGTCTAAGACGTTTCTGTTTCGTTTATTTTCACTTTTCTCTGAAAAGCTGTGTATTAGTTACGGTGCTCCCTACAAATGGAATTAATAAGATACATAGATGTGTCCTTTTTATTAATCCTCTTATTTGTAAGATCTATGTATTACATACATGTAATTATATATATAATTCACTCTGGATGCTCTAGAGCATCAGCCAGACAGAAGGAGCTCCTGGGGCCTAGAGCTACCGTTGCCCCAGGCTCAGCCCAACCCCATACCCAGAACACCACAAGTCCTCCCAATGAACCCTGACTCTCTCAAGTTCTTATCACTCAGTGTGAGCATCACATCTGACCATCAACCAGAAACCACCAGACATGCCCAACAGTAAGGATTCCCGCATGAAGAGACACACAGCTATCAGGACCACATGCAGTTCGATGCAGGTGCTGGAATTATCAGACTGGGGATTTAGAACAACTGCGGTAAAACGCTGAGGGCTCGAGTGAATGAAGTGGACAGATGGGCTGACACAGAAGGGAAGGCTGCCTCTGACGGGCTCAGCCAGCCGGCTTTGGCTGAGGGGAGAATCAGGGAGCCTGAAGACAGGCCAGTAGAAGCCTCCCAAATGGAAATGAAGAAAGAAGATGGAATAATATTTTATGTAAAAAACTCAATATGTAAGGACTGTGTGACGATCACCAAAGGAGTAATATATGTAATTGGATGTGTCTGGGTGGCTCAGTCATTAAGAGTCTGCCTTCTGCTCAGGTCACGATCCCGGGGTTCTGGGATCGAGCCCCGTATCGGGGAGCCTGCTTCTCCCTCCGCTGACCACTCTCCCTGCTTGTGCTCACTCTGTCAAATAAAAGAAAAAAAATCTGACAAAATAAGTAAAGAAATAAATATTTAAAAGTCAAAGCGGCGGGACGCTTGGTGAAGTATCCTCTTGGTTTCAACTGGGGTTGTGATCCCAGGGTCGTGCGATTGAGCCCACGTCGGGCTCCATGATCAGTGTGTGGTCTGCTTGAGATTCTCCCTCTCCCTCTGCTCCTCCCTGCACTCACACGTTCTCTAAATAAATAAATACACAAAGAAAATATTTGTAAGAATAAAAAATTAAATGCATACATAAAAAGCAAAGTGGACTTAGATGGGTCATAAATGTATATTTCAAACCCTAGGCCAATTACATAAAAAGAGGTTTAAGTAAAAGTCTAACCGATGTGCTAAGCAGAGGACTGCAGATGGGATCCTCGCCATACAGAGATCTCTAAATGTCCTTCCTGCCCACAGCCACTTCCAAATGGCAGTAGTCACAAGGCCCTTCCCTAGCGGACCTTTGCACTCACTGCAGTAATAAACATACGTATTTATACACATGCAACTATAAATATGGTATACATAGCTATGTGACAAATTAATTTTGTATATATTTTGACAATGTATTTCAGTATCGCTGACTTCCTTTGCAGTTTTAAAAAAATGTCATGCATTTAAAAACATTCTAAGGCATTTCATTGTATGCATTTTTAAATGTTTTAAAATATTCTGAGCTTCACCAAATGACCAGAGGGATTCATGAGGTCAAAAAAAGAACAAGAATGAAATTCTTGCCACCTATTCACCAAAACAGAAAACACAGCCTCCTAAAAAGGAAAAAGTTACAACGGACCTACAACGCCATGCTTCACATAATGCTATATTTCCCGAGTCGCACAGGCAAACACCGTGAGTGGTGAGAGCAAGGAAAGAACCATCTAGATGAGGGAGGGCTTCCCTCCAACGCAGGATGGATGCTGTGACAGACTTTTCAGTTTGTGGAGGGAGGATAGAGATAAGCTCAGTTTCTAAGGAAGCTCTGCAGGCTGAGAATGAAGTCTACAGGCCCCCAGAGGTCTGGTCATTGTCAAGAAGAGGTTGTTTCTAGTCTGAAATCAAACGTCAACATTAAGGCACCCGAGTTCCTTGAGAGAAATATGCCAAGCTCGGCACGCCTCCAGGATTTACCAGTGGGCTGCAAGCTCTTAAGCGGATTTCCTTATAGTGGCCTTTCTCTGGCCTTTGTTCTCCTCATCACGGTGATTGAAACCAAATGTATGCACAAAGCACACACAGCCTGACCCATACAATGCATGTGTCCTAGACAAGCCAAAACTTCAGGGGGAATGTTTGGGTCCAAGGATGTCTCTGGAGAGATGACCTTGGGGAGAGTTGTATTCTTGAGGGACGATTTTCCCCTGGGCCTTGGCACCTCTGAGGGAGTAGGAACCACAGAGAGCTCAGTTCCTGAGGTCATGAAAAGTGTCAACTGAACTAACTACACAGAGGTTTTACTTTGATAAAGAAACTCTCAGCTTCTCAAGAGCGTGGGCCCTGCTTCTGGGCTCCCAGGGGAGCTATACGTCGGCCAAGGTCAAAATGACTCCAAGCATGAGCTCTCTTTCCGTGTGTCTGCATCGTTAAAAACACATATAACCAAAAAGGAGCATTCCAAACACAGAGAAAAACAGAAAAGCTCCTGGCTACCATAAGATTTAAAGTGTACAGCCTTGCACAATACTAAGAAGATAGAGTCTGTGATTTTCTGGAATGTTCTCCAAGATGACTTGGAACTCTAGGTAGAAATCACATAGAAACCTCCACCCAGAGGCCCTTCCTTGCAGCTGTCCCAACTTGGGAGCCAACAAAACTTTCCCCTTTCTTACTTTTTCTAATTAAAAAAAAAAAGGCTGATGCACCTGGGAGCCCGGGTCAGTTAAGCACCCAACTCTTGGTTTCGGTCCAGGTCGTAATCTCAGGGTCATGAGTTTCAGCCACGCATTGGGCTGTGCGCTCAGTGTGGTGTCTGCTTGGGATCTGGTCTCTTCCTCTGCCCCTCTCACATTTTCTAAAATAAAATCTTTAAAAATTAAAAAAGGGGGGGTTGCTCAATTGGCATCCCCACATACACAAAGTACAGATCACGATTTCAAATCGGGGTGCGGGCAGGCACACAGTAGGAAGCCCCCAATTCCTTGTTTTCTGCGTTGGTTCCCTCAGACACATGGAACCAGGTGACATTCTGCCTTATGTCCAGGGAGTGGACTCGAGTCCCCTGAGAATCGAGAAACAGAAATCTGATAACAGAACGAAGTTCTTGTGGTCTGAAAAGCGAGCCCCCAGCCGTGAAGCCTAAGTTGAGCCCCACAGGACTGCTTCCGGGGGCTCCGGGGCCAGAAATCCCTGCTCCACCCACCATCATCGCCTGGCGCCTTGGGACACCCAGCGATCTGGGGTCTGCCTGCGCTGAATGAGCGATCACACTGGAAAGATTCACAGGGGAGTCCTAGCCAGCCTGCATCAGACCCACACCCTATACACGAGGCAACCCGGGTCGGTCCCTCCTTTCTTCTCCCCCGCGCCCCACCAACCTGACCTGAGTCAGGGACAGCAGCAGATCTTCTCTGCGACCATCATGACCAACTAAAAAACGTCTGGATGCAGGACGGAGAAACTGTTGTTGGAAAGGACTATTAGAAGGGAGGGGAGAAGACTATGGCAACAGGGCAGGAGCTTTCTTTCCTCTACTCATCTTAGATCTCACTAAGGACTCTTCTCCAACAAGAGAAAAACATTTATTTCTTTAAGATTTTATTTATTTATTTTAGAGAGGGTGCAAGTGTGGGATCTGGGGAGGGCAGAGTTAGATGGACAATCTCAAGCAGACCCTGGGCTGAGGGTGGAGTCCCACGTGGGGCTCCAACCTGTGACCCCCGAGGCCATGACCTGAGCCAAAATCAAGAGTCTGAGGCTTAACCAACCAAGCCACCCGGGTGCCCCGAGCATTTGCATTCTCTTGTGACAGAGGAACCTTCATAGGAAATGAAGACACACAGAAGGGGCCACAACTGCATGCTTTCATGCTAGGTTGGACAAAGAGGGGCAATGGCAGAAAAGCAGTTAAGACACCCCAGGAGATGGAAGAAGACAAAAGTTCTGCCAACAAGGTCTCGGTATGCAGTCCTTGTGGGTCTCCGTGTCCCCTCCGTGAGGATAAGACGCTTCTCTCCTCCACTGTAGACCCCTCCCCTTTCCCGTGGGACTTTTAGCTCTGTTTTCAGGAAGAAAAAGAGAGCTTTGCGCTGTCCCCTTGTATCTGCCATGTTCCAAGTGCCTTCAGCTCAACATAACCCTCTCGTGGACCTTGGCTTTCTGGGGTGGCACATGTGGTTCAGCCTTGGGCAGTAAACTTGGGGTCTGCAAGCGCCTAAAGGGTCAGGCAACTAGGGAGCTTCTCTCACGGGGAAGAGGAAGCAGACGAGGAGAAGCCCTGAGTGCTGCAGGGGGACGAGGGGACGGGGGTCGGTGCCCATGAGCAGCCAGAGATCGGGCGGGATGCACAGCCGCTGGGCGTAGTCCGGGTAGGGGTCCAGCTATGGGGACCGGCAGCTCGCTGGTCACCCATGAGGGAAGAACGCGGAGGCAGAGGGTCTATGCCTGGCCTCCTCCCGAGCCTTTCACCGCCGGCTGCGAAAACTCAACACTGTCACCACAGACAGGCCGAGCGCAGAATGCCGCCTTCTAGAAGGTTCTTCCCGCCCTGGAGCATTGGGGAGCCGGGGGAATGCTGAGGAGGAAAGGAGAGAGCTGTGTGGGGAGAGGCACCACCCCCCGCAAGGTGACCCGACCCTGACCCGCTGGACCCTGACCCCACAGTCCGGTGACCCAACCCTGACCTCCAGCCGGGCAGCGCGGGAACCAGCGCATTGCAACGCCTGAGCGCCCGGCCCCCGCCAGCTGACTGGCTGTCACGCTCGCACCTGCGCAGATAAGGGGCGGGCGGCCGAGTGGCGTGCGCTGCAGGCCAATCAGAGCGCAGCCTGCCATCGCGCCACCCGGCCGCCGGCCAATGGGAAGGCCTCAGCCTCTATAAAAGCGGGAACTGCCCCGAGCACCCGCCGTAAGCGAGCGGCAGTGGAAGTGGCAGCAGCTCCTTCGGCGGTGCGGGACCCATGGCCCGCACGAAGCAGACGGCGCGCAAGTCCACGGGCGGCAAGGCACCACGCAAGCAGCTGGCCACGAAAGTGGCCCGCAAGAGCGCGCCGGCAACAGGCGGCGTGAAGAAGCCGCACCGCTACCGGCCCGGCACGGTGGCCCTGCGCGAGATCCGGCGCTACCAGAAGTCCACCGAGCTGCTGATCCGCAAGCTGCCGTTCCAGCGGCTGGTGCGCGAGATCGCGCAGGACTTCAAGACCGACCTGCGCTTCCAGAGCTCGGCCGTCACGGCACTGCAGGAGGCGTGTGAGGCCTACCTGGTGGGGCTGTTCGAGGACACCAACCTGTGCGCCATCCACGCCAAGAGGGTCACCATCATGCCCAAGGACATCCAGCTGGCGCGCCGCATCCGCGGGGAGCGCGCCTAAGGCCCACGCGCAGGCCGCTCCGCCAGAGCACTAGCGCTCACCCCAAAGGCTCTTTTCAGAGCCACCACCTGGCCACAAAGGGTGCTGTGCCAACCCGGGGTGACTCCCGACTACTTCGTGTTGTCTCCGTGTCCACTTAGTGGGTTGCAGTAACTAGGATTCCCCGGGGAGAACCCACTGGAGCCTCCAGCCTTGGGAGGGTCTGTGGCTGCCAACGTTATGTGAACCAACCTCCCAACCCTGCAAAGTGAGCGGCTGGGGAATGAGTGGCAGGATCTCCACTTGCTGGAGGAAACACAAGTGGGTGGGTGGGGGGGTTAATCCTTAGGGCTGTGATGGGGGGGCCCCTACAACCGGGGTAGGGGGGAAGCCTTACAATGGGGGTGGTGGGGGGATCCCTGCAATGGGGAGTGGGGAAAACCTACAGCTGGGGTGGTGGGGTGGTGGGGAGGAAGCTAAGGCTTCCAGGAAACCCTGGAACTGGGGTGGTGGGGAAGGCCTACAACCAGGGTGGTTGGGAAACCCCACAACCGGGCTGGTGAGCTGGACAGACTGCAGGGTGGGAAAGGGACTGACCACCTCAGCATGGCTGGAAGGTTAAGGACAGAACTTGCAGGCATGGTCTCCTCAAAGCATTAAGCTGGTAAGACCCAACTGGTGGGTCTGGTGACCGGAAGTCCATGGGTCTGTCCTTGCAAGGTACTCCCAGTGGAGTGAGGGCCTGGGTGGACACGTGTCCTGCCGTGAGCCGTGTTTCCGGGACCGCCCATGCTCTGGCCTGAAAATCAGTGCTACCCCTCAGCACTCGGCTCTGCTTCAGCCAGTCCATGTCTGGCCATTGTGCCTTGTCCACACCTCCTGAAGTCTTCAGGAAAGTTTGCCCAGTGCAGAGAGCAAGACCTCTGTGTCCTTCCCCACCTCCTGCTCAATGGCCTTGGAGGTGAAGAAAGTTGGCCAACTGGCTGCATTTGGGGGAACCGTGCAGATGGCTTCTACCCGGCAGGATGGGCTAGGCGGTGGTGAAGAAACTTCCCTCAGCAGACCACGCCAGGGAGGGGCGGATCCAGGTCCTCTGTTCTTTGTGTCCATTGCATGTCCTGTCCAAGGACGCGAGACGGGAGGTAGGAGAGGCAAAGAACTGCGGACCAAGGAAGAAAGTAACCAAAGTCCCTCAGGGTCACGGAAACAGGTGGTCATGGAAGCCTTTCCAACAGGTGTCGAAACAGATGGCTGTGTCCCCGCTGGGGCCTCATGAGAATCCTCTGCTCACAGACGCCCTCTGGAGATCTGGGCAGAACCCCCACCAGGGGGGACACATCAGCCCAGCATCCTCGGGGGGGGGGGACTGAGGGGGCTCAGCCTTGCTCTCTGGAGAACCTTCCAGCACCCTCCCAACTTGGCGGTGCACAGCGAAACCGCGGGAACAGCGCTGAAAGGGGCAGCCCCCTGGCCGGATATGCTGGGAGTGCCCTCCAGCATGGCGTAGCCAGAATCCCGCAGCGAACACCGCAGGACAGAAAAGGGAGTGCTGCCATCGGAAGTACAGCGTGGGGTCAGGATGTCCTATTTTTAAGGCCAGCTTTCAGGTGTCTGTCGTGAGCACCAACCTCAAGCCCCAGGGAAGATTTGATTAGCTTTGTCAACATGTAAAACCATGACCGCTATGACCCGTGCCTCTGCCTGCCCGTCCCAAGCACGTGGGCATACTAAACATGCAGTCTGTACCTGTTCGCCCCAAGTCCACGCCTTCAGGCCTCATGTGCACGTGGGGACAGCCGAGTGCGGAACGTCTAGGAGAGGACTGAAGGCAGGCAGGCCAGCGCCTGATCGCCGGCTGTGGCTCAGAGCAGCTGCTCAGACAGACACCCGTGGCGGGTGAACACATACATGGCCGAATGCACGGGCCAAGCCAGGCTCCGGTCCAGGGAGCGGGTGACAGGAGGGGGCAGGAAGGGGTGCGCGGTGGTTCAGAAGAATCTCGCGGGCCAGGGATGCCCCTTCTTAGTCCCCAGCCTTCCGCACACTAGATCCTGATGTGTGCAGTCACGGTTCAACAAAACAAATCCTCTGTCTGTGTTTCTAATTACACTCATGGGCTGGGAGACGCAGTCGGGGGGAGCAGGGCAGCAGGAGGGATCCTCCGGGCCTGAAATGGCATCGGCATTCCAAAAAACGTAGCCTGCCGCACTGAAAGGACAGAATGGGCCAAGGGGACTCCAGCAATCCCCGGGGGCGACGAGTCCTGGCTCAGAGCCCCCCGACAGGCCGTCACGGAGGGGAGGGCGCAGCAGGTGCATTCGAGGAGGTCCTTTGGAAGATGTGGGATATAAGGAACTGGGGCTGCACTGTGACTAGGGCTTCCCGACTGGGGAGTCAGGAGTCGGGGGACCCTCCTCCTAGCCTTCTTCCTTCTCAAGGGACAGTGTTGGCAAATGACATCAAGAAGACGTGACCACCGGGGTGCCTGGGTGGCTCAGTAGGTTAAGCCTCTGCTTTCGGCTTGGTCATGATCTCAGGGTCCTGGGACGGAGCCCCGCATCGGGCTCTCTGCTCAGCGGGGAGCCTGCTTCCCTTCCTTTCTCTGCCTGCCTCTCTGCCTACTTCTGATCTCTCTTGCTCTGTCAAATAAATAAAATCTATGAAAAAAAAAAAAAAAGATGTGACCACCCACTAACCCAAGAGCTGGACCCTACACTCAAAGGCTTCTCAGCCCCACCCTGGGTTCCGTGGGTCCCGTCTGCTTTTCCTGCACCCGGGGCTCCTCCAAGGACAGATCCTGGAGATGGTGAGGAGCTGTCAAGAACATCTGCGTGGGGTACGTGACCGAGCCCAGTTACGGCCTCATTACAAGCTTGCAGGTTGGGCGGACAGGTGTGGGGATCTAGGGCTCTGGTTGCCTCAAGCCTGGTTGTCCGTTCCCTTGGCTTACCACCACGCCATCTGCCAAGCCATCACTGGGGTCTCTCCCTGCCCTCTGGATCCAGGTGCCAGTTCCAGATTGCACCTGAGTGTTCCCAGGGCTGGGGGTTTCAACCAACAGACGAGGCCTGGTAACTGCGTATCCTCTCCAGACATCCCACGGAGCCCGTCCCGCGGTCTTCACAGGAGACGCTGGCTTCTTCCCCGAGTCTGGGGCCCAGGTTTATGTACCTGGCCTGAGTTGCACCATGAGAGCCCCTGGACATCAGAATGTCAGCACCTGGCCCAGGGGATTTTCCAAAAGTCACATCAGACAGTCCAATGAAGGGGACGGATGCTCAGTGTGTCCACCCTCTGAGGTGGGCCAAATGGTGTCTGCCCCGAACCCGGCAACAGTCCAGTGCTGCACCCCAACTCCCAGGATCTCAGAATGAGACCATATCTGGAGGCAGGGCCTTTGCAGTGGTCGCAGGAGGAAATGAGGCCACGACAGTAATTCCTAATTCCATAGGACCGACGTCCTTATAAGAAAAGGAGGTTAGGACGCAGACATGCACAGAGAGACGGTCATGTGAGGATGTGGGGAGAAGACAGGTGTGATATGGTGGCTGGTCATAAATAAACATTGGGTCTCAAACCTTTGGAAGTGTCTAGGTGATGAGGCTGATAAAGGTGACGTTCATTATTTACAAGCCCTGCCCCCACCCTGGAGTGTGTGCAGGTGAGGGGAATTTGGAAAGCCCCTGACGATGGCAGCCTTGGCCAGGAACCCTGCCCTGGGCTCAGCAAGAAGGCATGCACACATAGGGGGAGGCCCCCGGCTCTGTGGGGACAAAGGCCCTGCAGTCTGGACCCTCCCCGATCCCACTGTGTCTTTATCCAGCTGCTGATTCATAGCCTTTCAGTCTTTTGCAGGACGCTGGTCATCAAGCAAGTGACGGGCTTCCCTGAGCTCTGTGAGCCGCTCAGCACGTGCAAGGAACCCACCGTGCGGACCTAGAGCCTGTCGTGGGGGCCGGAGCGCACTTGCGATTGGGGTCTACACTGCGGTGGTGTATGGGCCCGAACTGCGGCCCTGTGGGATCTGATGCTGTGTCCACGTCGACGGGGTCAGAGCTGAGTCACACTCAGGACCCCCAGCTGCTGCCACAGACTTGCCCAGGGGGAGGAAGCGCCCCTCCCGCACATGCATTTGGGGATCAAAAGTATCAGAAGCAAAGCCAAGAATTGAAAGGGAAATACGCGGAAGTGTATCACTCATAGCAAGCCCGTCTGCATGCCGGGGAGTGGAGCCTCGGGAGGAAAGGGCCACAGCTGGAGCTCCGGCTCCGGGCCCCCGGGAAATGCTCGGGGCTCAGCATCCAGGCGCCTAGGACCAGGAGATCCCTAGGCTCAGTGTCCAGGCCCTCGGACTGGGAGACCCTGGAGCTCAGCATCCAGGACCCCAGGACTGAGAGACCCCCAGGCTCAGAGTCCAGACCCCAGGACCCGGCTGTGGTCTTTGTTACCTGGTCTGACCTGACTGATATGCTGTCCTTACACTTCACATCAGCATTAGAATTAGTTCTTTCTCCCCTGGCACTTGGAGGCGAGTTTCCAGATGTGGGGACTGTAAGGGCCTGCTTAGCCAGAGCAACTCCATCTCGGTTCAACAGCCATTTTGTTGTTGGTGCAGTAAAACTTCAACTGACCCTGCCCACCCCCCAAGAGGCACTTACTTAAAAGCAAGTCTTCGAAACCAGTAAAATATGGTCCACCAGTTCCTGATAACAGAGCCCAGAATGCAAGGATGAGTCAGGCCAGGTGGAGACATCCGATCAGTAAAAAGCACATACTATCTCCCTAAGCACTAAAGAATGTAAACCTCGGCTTTTGGGCGCCAAACTTGGGCACCAATTCTGACCAGAGTAATAGGCTAGTTCAAACAGCTACTATAGGGTAAATTGTCATTCCATTGGCCACCCGCGTGTGACCTAACATGACTATGCAGCTTTCTCTGTGTGTTACAATCTCATTCAATCTCATTGGCCACCTGTATCTGGCCAGGCTCAACCACACGACCTTTACTCTATAAAAGCTAGTCTGTGAGGCTGGGGGTCGTCGCTCTCTCTGTAAGAGACGGCCCCGACCAGTCGATTTGATTCTCGATACTGGTGCGAAATAAAGCTTTGCTTGACCTTAGCTTTGTATCAGTGTCGCTCCTCTGATAGTGGACCCCAATAGGGACAAGGGAAACTTTGTTTCCTCAGCTGGAAGACTGAAAGGCAGGCGACTCGGGGGCTGTGGGTCATGGCATTTAATCCCGCATGAAGCTGGTCCGGGAAGCTAGGAACTCATTCCAGGCTTTTCCAGCTGACCGCCTGCCCTCCTTGTGCGATGGACCCCACGGGGAGCTCCCTCCGAGGGTCCTCGGCCCCATCCCCAGGAAGAAATGCAGGTGGAGACTAGAACTGGGAAAGAGCCCTGACCCACACCCACTGCTCCCCCGGGGGCAAAGGGTGCAGACTGGGTGGAGGGGCAGTTCTTTGCTGTGAAGAGGGTCACTCAGGGGCACAGGGGCCCTCAGCCGGTTAGGTGTCTGCCTTCAGCTCAAGTTATGAGCCCAGGGTCCTGGAATAGAGCCCCACACGGGGCTCTGCTCAGCCAGAAGCCTGCTTCTCCCTCTCCCACTCCCCCTGCTTGTGTCTCCTCTCTCGCTGTGTCTCTCTCCAACAAATAAAATCTTTGAAAAAAAAAATTGGAGAGGGTCACCCAGAAGAGGATAACAGCAGATCCCAAGTCAGGACAGTCCCCGTGGTCTCTGCTGCTGGACAGGGACATGGGGAGGAGCAGAGGCACTGCCGTGGAGCCTGCCACCACCTCCTAAGGTAGGAGAGCCCCAGACAGATGCTGTCCGCCATCCGCACAGAGCCTGTGGCTCAGTCCCAATGGCTTGGATTAGCTGAGCCCTCCTTACGCCGCAGGAACAGCCTTCCAGCAGGTTCTGGCATAACTGGCTCCGAGTGCCGGCAACGCCTATCCCATGGCAGAGACCGAGAACTGGTCTTCTGCATGAGGTCCCCACCAAGAGGCCGACAGGGATCGGGACATGCGACCCCACAGTCCACCATGTGGCAGACTGAGGATTTTGAGCTGAAGGCTACTGAGAAACAGCACACATAGGAGGACCTCTGCACTCCCAGTTGTTCTCTCAAAAAGCAAGGTGGAAATTCCCATGTGTACAGAAAATTTCCGTTTGCAGAGTTGCCCCTCTCCTGAGCCGGAGAGAGGACGGTGACTCTTATCACCAGAGATGGTACTGAGATAAGTTTGCGTGAACAACCTTAGCCTATCTGCAGCTCCTCCTGTATGCATCCCAGTCACCTTCCTACAACTTACCCCAGAAACACAAACCCCCTTCCCTCTGTCTAGGTATTTCTCCACAGCTTATCACCCTTTGTGAAAATGGTGCAGAGGCCAATTTGTGTTTTCAGTTCTTTTTGTGAAGTCCCCATACATGTACAATTGAAAACATTAGATAAAATTTGTATGCCTTCTCACCTGTTCATCTGGCTGCTGTCTAATTCACAGACCCCAGGTGCAGAACCTAAGAGGATAGAAGGAAAGATTTGCCCTTCTCCTGCAAGGCCCATGGTGCACATAGAAAGTGTTTAGAGATGACCCTTGCTATAGCTATCTGTTGCATCTGGGGGGCCGGACTGCATGTTTTGGCCACAAAATCCTGACAGATACAGCAGGTTCTGTGGTAACTGCAGATAAAAACAATGATGTCAGCAAGAAATACAGAAACTGGGGTTTGCAGGAACTGCAAGTGCAGGTGCTGGGGCTATCATCTGCTAGAGAGGGGCTAGCAGGAAAGGAATGGGGTGAACGACAAAATTGAGACCCTCAACTGGAGGGTGCATGCAGAAGATGTGGGGGATGATGCGTGGGAAGATGTGTGGGAACGAGGGGGCTATTCCCGGCCCCAGAATTCCCACTTTATTTTATGATAAAGACACTGCAGATTCAACAGGTGCAAAAGAAAGCCTCCTGAGAGCTTCCCCTGTTGGACCAGAAGCAGCAAGTTCTGGGACATGAGGTTGCGCAAAGCCCTCTGGGAGCGGCTTTCCACCTGAAGGAGATGGGACAGCCACTCACAGCTGTATAGACAAACAGGGCCACAGGCTTTCTTGCCTCCCCCTCTCCTCCACAGCCATTTGCCTTTCCTAAAGGGACCTGCTTTTGGACCCACGGAGTCACTTCTCCCCTCCCTCTCCCTTACTGAATCAGGTGTGCACCTTCTGTTCCCAGAAGCTGTCAACCATTTAACAAGCTGGAGAGTTCCTTGGCGGGCTCCCCGATGCACGCACGACACATGAGGTCTTTTCCGGGAGTAACAGGCAGGATCCCAATATTCCCTCCCCTGCAGAAAGCAGCAGGTGGGTGTGAGGCAGTGGGGCCTGGGGCTGGCTCAAGCCACACAAACATTCTCCCCCCAAGACAAAACAGCAGGACAGATCCAGCAAACACCCTAAAGGGGGTTAGTACATGGGATCCATTGCTCTCTTGTGTGTTTTCTTGAAATTATTTTAAAGTTTCAAGCGTTCTGTGACTCCATTTCCTAAATGGAAAGGAACCCTCCGCAAAGAATCCCATCGCTGGTGGAAAGGACATCAGAGGGGACGGTGTTCCGGAGGGGAGATTAGAATCCTCAGGCGGTCCGCCCTGCCTCCCCGCTGCACTGCTCAGGTGCAGACCCTGGCTGAGCTACCAGAATGTCCTCGCGTGTGTCTACACCCGCGTGCATCTGTACCCTCCTGGGTCTACACCGCCCAACTGCTTTCCCGCCCTCCTGTGCAGGCCCAGGCTGTTTCCTCATCTGCCCCCTCCCCCAGGGCCCAGGACTTGAGGACAAGCAGCCACCAGCCAGGGCTAGGTCAGGGTTGGGGGCAGCAGCCCGCCAACCGCCTCCTACGCTGGCAAGACCCCAACGGGTCAACCCTGCCGGAGCCCCTCCACCCCTCCTTGCCTACCTAACCCAAGATCTGGTTGCCACCCTCTCCCCTCTCCACGGCATGACCACTAACGCGTGCACCAGAGAGGTGGGGCCGCTGTGGGCCTGGCGGAGGAGCCCCTCACCTCCCTCAACGGGGCGACCTCCCCGCATCAACTCCCCCGCATCAGAGATCCCTTCACCACCCCCAATGGTGCGATCCCCCTTCGTACCCTCCAGACCCCTTCACCTCCCCCAACGGGGGGACCCCCTTTCATCTCCCCCAGAGACCCCTTCACCTCCCCCAATGGGGCGACCCCCTTCATCTCCACCCAGAGACCTCCTTCCCCGACCCTGGTCAACTCTGAGCTAGCCCTCGCCTGTCAAGAGCTTCCGCCCCCCACCCCCAGGCTGTTGCCAACCCACACGCCGTAGCTAGCCTCCACCCGCCCCGCCCCTGCGGCCGCCCCCGCCCCTGCTGACGCCACAAAGCTCCAGGCCCTGGCGGCTCCCTGCGCTCCCGCACCCCCGCTCAGAAGGTCTTCAGCGCGCAGGCTTTCCGGGGAGCTGTTTGCGCCCTTGGCTGCCTACGCCCTTCGAGGTGCGGCCGGCCGCCCCCTCCCCCGTGAGTACCAGTCCCTCAAGACCACCGGGGCCAGCGGCGGTCACACAGTGGGCGCCGCTGCCCGAGTAGCAGACCCCGCTTTGAAGATGGTTACCAACTGGAACCAGACGGCGGACGGTTTCCCCGGCATTTACGGAAGAGCATTCCCGGACGGAGGGGGGCCTGTCGGTCTTCACTGGTCTGGGGTCCTTGGGCAGCTCCCCCACTCCCCCATCCTGAGCGGAACCCCAGCCCCCCTGACTGCCGCGCTTACCCCTGCTTCTCTTGGGGGCGCGGCAGTGCGCCTCCGGTAGATGAGAGCTGAGGGGGAGACTGAGCCCTAGCTCAGTAAAGGGAACCCCTCAAGGCCCCGTGGACGATGTGAGGCTGCCAGCGTCCATCACTTCAGAGGACTACAGAGCTAGGAGCTGGGGTAGTGCATGCAGCCCAAGAGCGATGTGCACGTCCAGCCTCTAGCACAGTTCCAGCAGCCACCTGTGACCTGCGTAGGGGGGCCTCTGAGGCATGCGGTCGGGGTACTGGTACCCCAGAGTGTGTGCGCAGGTATATGAGCCCCGTGTGTGGATACTGTGCGTGTGTGTGTGTGGATACTGTGCGTGTCTGTGTGGATACTGTGTGTGTACATGTGTGCATACTGTGTGCGTGCATGTATATACATGTGTGTGTGCATGTGTGTATTGTGGATACTATGCGCGTGCGTATGTGAGTACATGTGTGCATGTATGGATACTGTGTGTGCATATGTGGGTACATGCTGCATGCGCATGTGTGTATACTGTGTGTGTACATGTGTGCATGTATGTGTGGACACGTGTGTGTGCATATGTGGATACATGTGTGGATGATCTGTATGCATGCGTGGATACATGCATGCACGTATATGTGGATACTATATGCGTGCATGTGTGTATACTGTGTGCATGTGTGGATACTCCATATGCATGTGTGGATACGTGTGTATGCATGTGTGTATACTGTGTGCATGCATGTGCGGATACTCCATATGCATGTGTGGATACGTGTGTATGCATGTGTGGATACTGCATGTGCGGATACATGTGTGTGTGGATACACGTGTGCATATGTGGTGCTGTGTGCATGCACGTGCGGATACTGTGTGCACGTGTGTGTGGATATACTGTGTGCGTGCATGTGTGGATACGGTGTATGCATTGTTTTCTGTGTGCGTGCATGTGTGGATACTGTGCATGCCTGTGTGTATACTCTGTGCATGTGTGGATACTGTGTGTATGCATTGTGGATACATGTGTGCATGTATGTGTGGACATGTGTGCACGTGTGTGTGGGTACACATATGGTTGCTCTGTATGCATGTGTGGATACATGTGTGCATGCACGTATGTATACTGTGTGTGTGGTGTACGTGCTCTGTGCATGTGTGTAACTGTCTTTGCGTGCATGTGTGCATACCGTGTGTGCTTGCATGTGTATGCTGCATGTATGCATGTGTGTATACTGTGTGCGTGCATGTGTGTATACTGTCTGTGTGTGCATGCATGTATACTGTGTGTTTGCATGTGTGTATACTGTGTGTGTCTGCAGTTGGACCTGTGTTAGCATCTCTCTGTTCTGTGCATGCACGCACACACGACTGACTTTTCTGCACCACACCTTGTCAAGGAAGACCAGAGTCGGTCTGTAGTTAGAACAGTAGAAACCGGTGTTGTTTCTACAAATGAGGTTTTTTCATGGTTATTGCAATAGGGAGAAAGAGATGCCGGTGGAGAATTGACTCATCTCAACATAGGACGGACAAGTGGGGATTTATGGCCACAAAGCAGGGGGTGGGGAGGTCAGTGATGGAACGTCACTAAGAGGTGGCATGGGGAGGGGAATTCTTGCCAGACGGGCCTAACAGGATTCTTGCTCTAGACAGGTCCATGGGGGGCTGAGGAACCTCCTATTGGGGGGGCACACTGAACCAACTTAGCATGATTTTCCCTACCGTGGGTGGGGCCGGCCAAAGACAGGGCTCTCTGCCAGAGGGTATGAAGGATCTCCTGCTCCTTCCCCAGGAGACATGGATGCCCTGGAACTTGCCAGAAAGCTGCAGGAGGAGGCCACGTGCTCCATCTGCCTCGACTACTTCACGGACCCTGTGATGACGGCCTGCGGCCACAACTTCTGCCGGGAGTGCATCCAGCTAACCTGGGAGAAGGCCAAGAGCAGGAAAGGGGGCAAGAAGCGGCGGGGCTCCTTCCCCTGCCCCGAGTGCCGCGAGCTGTCCCCTCAAAGGAACCTGCGGCCCAACCGCCTGCTGACCAAGGTGGCCGAGATGGCGCGGCAGCACCCGGCCTTCCAGAGCCGGGACCTGTGCAGGACGCACCAGGAGCTGCTGAAGCTCTTCTGTGAGGACGACCAGAGCCCCATCTGTGTCGTCTGCAGGGAGTCCCGGGTGCACCGGCCCCACAGGGTGGTCCCCATAGAGGAGGCCGTGCAGGAGTACAGGGTGCGTCCGGGCTCGGGGGAGGGGGTGCACACGGAGGCCAAGTGCATGCGTCAGGAGGCTGGCGGGAGAACGGCTACTACAGGGGACAGCCCAAGTGTGGCACCATGTGACCGAAGTGTCCACACGCTCCCGCGACAACGCAGGGGGCTGGGTCACAGCTGTTGGGAAGTCCTGGCTGATGGAGGCCCTGCCCAGGTCCCTCCAGTCAGGGCTCCAGCAGCATCGGTTCCCGGCGGCTGGTTCTGCCCTGTGACCTCGCTGGGCACTGGGCAGGAGGCGCGAGGGCACGAATCCCGGTGTGGGGGGCTCCACGCTGGTGACCTCATCACCCCCCATGGTCCTCCTGCCTGTTCAACCGTGAAACTTCCCAGGAGAGGGGGGTCATAGCACCGCTCACTGCTCAGCAGTTTGGATCCATAGTCAGGAGAGGGCAGGCCTGGGAAGGTGTCTTTCTGAGGCTGATCATCCTCAGCTGGCTCCAGCCCAAGCAGCCCTCTTGACAAAGGGGCATGTTTTGGGAGGCATGTGTCCACCCGCAGCCCCCCTCATGGTGTTCCTGGGGGGTGAGCCTCTGGGGGCATCACCCAGATGCCCAGGAGTGAGGGGACTTGGACCCCAATCCTGCAGCCTGTGTGTCCCACAGTTGAAGCTGGAGGCGGACATGGGGCACTTCCAGGAGGAGTTGATGAAGACGGGGAAGCTGCAGGCCAGGGAGAAACAGGCCTTGGCTGAGTGGCAGGCAGGTGCCGGGGGCCAGGGTGGGTGCTCACAGCAGCCCTGTGGGGTGGGAGAGCCTGGCCTGTGGCCCCAGAGCCCCTGCAGGGCCTGCATGAGCCCTCGATAGGGGTACGGAGGTTGCGAACACAGATCCCAAGCTCAGAGCCCCACCAGAATCAGGACGGAGAACCTGAGGTCAGCACAGGCTGGCCGTGTCACAGACACAGGAATGAGGGCACGCAGGTGGTGGCGACCCCCCAGGTGACCCCACGAATGCTCCCACCCCTCCCAGGAGGACTTTTCTGTGGGTCATCAGGGCCCAGGGCCAGGAGGAGGCCAGCACCCAAGCTGGTAGGTGCAGCCGGCCAGGAAGGGAGAGGACATCGCTGGCAGCAGGTCCTCACGTCTGCCCCCCCAACCCCCTGCAGGTGAAGGTTAGGGAGCAGAGACAGCGCATCCTGGTGGAGTTTCAAAAGATGGGCCTCCTTCTTGTGGAGGAGGAGCAGCGCGTCCTCCAGGCCCTGAAGGAGGAGGAGGAGGAGGTGGTGGCCAAGCTGCAGGAGAGCTCGACCACCCTGGAGAGGCAGAGCCACGCCCTGGAGAGGCTGCTGCTGCAGCTGGAGGACAAGAACGAGCACACACCCCTGCAGATGCTGCAGGTGAGGGTCGACCGCACCCCTGCTGGCCTGGCAGGGGAAGGGAAAGATCTCAGCACCCCTGCTGGCCTTGGTGGGGAGGGGAAAGAGCTCAGCATCCCTGGTCACCTGGGCGTGGGGGAGGGGATCAGGCCCAAGTGCGCTGTCCTTGTACCTCCGCCCCCACCACGGCAGGAAAGGCCCTGACAAGGTCAGCCAAGGCTGAGTGACAAAGACCACAGGCCTGAGGCTCACACAGCGGACGGACGTATATCCTCTTGGGAGCCTGGGGGCTGGGAGTCTGCGTTCCCCGGGTGGGCAGCGCGGGCTCCTCGGCAGGCTTCTCCTCGCCGTCACAGACAGCTGTGTTCTCTGCGTGTGAGGTGAACGTTATAACCACCACACTCTGGAAACTGTGTTCTCTGTGTGTTTCTGGGTGCACATCTCCTCTTGCTGCAGGGGCATCCATCCTACGGGATCAGGGCCCACCCTAGTCACCATAACCACCTCGGTAAAGACCTCATCTCCAAGTACAGGCGCCTTCGGAGGCTCTGGGGCTTGGGGCTGAGGCGTGTGCATTAGGAAGACAGTGTGCCCAGGCTCCAGGCCTGCAGGGAGGTGGCCTGGGGCAGCTGTGGTCAACGTGGTGAGGTGGGGCAGAGACACACTGGCCCAGATAGGCACCCATGACTTTGCAGGCAGGAGGGAGTCATGCGACTGCCAGCAGGACAGGAACAAAGGCAGGGCCCAGGCAGCCCAATGAGGGCCTGACCACAGGGGGCTGTGGTGCCCCACAAGTGGGACAGGTGTCAAGCACGGGGAGCGATGGAATCCCTGGCAGCAGACAGGATTCCCCACGTGTGCATGCAGGCACGCACACACACACATGCATGCACGGGCATGTTTACACACCGGAGGCAGAGGCCGCCTGCCGGGCGCTGGGCATCCTGTATGTCTGAGTCAATCCCCACGTTTGCCTGTTGTCCTGACCTCCCGCGGGCTTTGTGCCCAGGAAAGCCCCTCCTGCGGATGACAGACTAGACAATTGGCCAAATGTTAGGGAGCGCTTTGTCTACTATTAAAAAGCAGCTGGTCTGCAGGAGAGTACACGGACGTCTGACTCACTCAAGGCTGGGCTAAAGTCCCAAAGGCCCCATTTGATGGCCGCGGGTCACGTCCCCCCACCGCTGTCCCTCGTGAGCCAACAGCTTCCAAGGGGGGAGAGCAGGAGGCCTGGTGGCCAGAGGTGGAGTGTGTGCCCCATGACAGGGGGATGGCCCACAAGTGGGTACAGGGTCTTGGGAAGGCACCCCGAAGTCCTTCCAGCTCTGCAGACCAGAAATGCAGACATGACGCCCCAACCCTAACGAGGTCCTGCCCGTCTCCCTCCCCGCTGCCCCCTTCCTGCTTTGTAGGACATGAAGGAGCTCCTGAGCAGGTAGGCGGCCACCTGCGGGGAGGCAATGATGGGCACAGGGAGGGCTCCGTCTGGGGCCCGCGGGGACAGTGAGACCTGTGTCCACCGGAGGAAGAACAACCTGAGTGTCCAGTACCCGGAGGCCACCCCGACCGTGCTGAGGACCGTCTGCAGGGTCCCCGGGCAGATAGAGGTGCTCAAGAGTTTTCAAGGTATGCAGGGGCCCAGGGGCACTGGACGACTCCCCGCCCCACCCCTGGTCACTCGGAGGGAGCCCGCAATGGGGGCGACAGTTGTCCCGACCTGCTGCTCCAGGGCGTGCTTTCCGTTGTGTCCCTGTGGTAACCCCGGTGGAGATGCCCACACGGACCCCTGGCTCCTTCTCCATAGCACCACCAATAGGGACAGGGACCCAGTCTCCTGGGGGAGGCCTGGGGGCCGGTGGGGGACAGCAGGGATGACCGGAGCCCTCTCCCCATGGCCCGGGCCTGTCTGCAGAGGATGTGGTGCCCGACCCCACCACCGCGTACCCCTACCTCCTGCTGTATGAGAGCCGGCAGAGGCGCTACCTGACGCCGCCCCTGGGGGCCGTGCCCCCCAGCAAGGACCGATTCCTGGCCTACCCCTGTGCCGTGGGCCAGCAGACCTTCTCTTCCGGCAGGCACTACTGGGAGGTGGGCATGAACCTCACAGGCGACGCACTCTGGGCACTGGGCGTGTGCAGGGACAACGTGAGCCGCAGGGACAAGGTCCCCAAGTCCCCCGAAAATGGGTTCTGGGTGGTGCAGCTGTGCAAGGGAAAGAAGTACCTGCCCGTCATGGCCGCCCCAACCCCGGTCACGCTGGCCGAGCCCCCCAGCCACGTGGGGGTCTTCCTGGACTTCGAGGCGGGGGAGGTGTCCTTCTACAACCTGAGGGATGGCTCCCACCTGCACACCTACGCCCAGCGTGAATTCTCCGGCCCCCTGCAGCCGTTCTTCTGCCTCGGGGCCCCCAAATCAGGCCAGATGGTCATCTCTACAGTGACCCTGTGGGTGAAGGGCTAGGGGCAGAGGCTGGGGCAGTGTGGGCGGCCGGTGTTTCCTGGGAAGGTGGGACAGCGCAGCTCAGCGCAGGCCCCCTGCCAGGTTTCTTTCTGTCTGCTGGCACCTTGGCGAGCCCCCAGCCGTGCAAGGCACTTTCACTAGAATGAAACGTAATCCCGATTAAAGCAGTTAATGATAAGAGGCGATATTCGCACGCATTTCATGAAGGAAACGTGGACAGCCGCGGAGCTCCCTAGTGGACCGATTCCAAGGAAGGACATCCCGCCCCAGGCGCATGTGATGCGCTAGCTCCGGGAAACGTGTGCCCACCCAGGAATGGAGCCAGAGGACGAGCCCCGCCGTGCTCCGGGTTGTACACATAGAGCCACGGCCTCCAGGGTCCACCTGCTTTGTCTTCCAAACACTCGGTGTTTGCACCTTGCAGCAAAGGAGGGAGGGAGGAGGCGGCGGTGGGAAAACGAATCCCTAAAACCCTCGGAGCCCTCCGGCCCTGTGTCGCACAAGCCCGGGCGCAGTTCAGAGTAGGCGTCACGGCGGGAGGGACTCCTTTCCACCCGCCGCTCTCTGCACTTTCAGGCGCATTCACAGCCCTGTGGCAGGCCGGGTACCCCAGAACCGCAGTCCGTGCGTGCCTTCCCCGACGAGGCAGGGCCTCTCCCGGCTCGCATCCTGCTCGTGCCCGGTCCAGGGGCGCACGGGACACGGCTTAGGGCTCGGCAGCGCAGCCGCAGGGCGCCCTGGTCCTCGCGGTCGCTGTGCTGCGTGGGGAACCCAGTGAACCCGCCGGGCGCCCAGCCGCCCGGGTGGGCAGCGGGTCAGGACGAGAGGCCGACGTGAGCCCAGGGCTCCCAGCGCACTCGGGGGCCGCGGCAGCGCCGCCGCGAGGTCGGCGGGCGAACAGCCTCCAATGCTGTCCGGCCCGCGGGCCGCATGACAGGCCGCAGCCAATCCGGGGCGGAAGCGGGTTGTTCCAAAAAAAAAAAAAAACCAGCTGCTTCCTGCTTCCGCCGCGGCTCCTCTTCCGGTCCGCGCAGGGAGCCGTGCGCCCGCGTTCCGGGCTCCCCGAGCCCCGCTCCCCCGCCGCCCCGCGCGCTGTCAGATCCCGGCCGCGGAGGCCCACGACCGACAGCGCCGCCTTCCTCCGCCCCGGCCGCGCCATGGCCGCCCCCGACCTGTCCACCAACCTCCAGGAGGAAGCCACCTGCGCCATCTGCCTTGACTACTTCACGGACCCGGTGATGACCGACTGCGGCCACAACTTCTGCCGCGAGTGCATCCGGCGCTGCTGGGGCCAGCCCGAGGGCCCGTACGCCTGCCCCGAGTGCCGCGAGCTGTCCCCGCAGAGGAACCTGCGGCCCAACCGCCCGCTCGCCAAGATGGCCGAGATGGCGCGGCGCCTGCACCCGCCGTCGCCCGTCCCGCAGGGTGTGTGCGCCGCGCACCGCGAGCCGCTGGCTGCCTTCTGCGGCGACGAGCTGCGCCTACTGTGTGCGGCTTGCGAGCGCTCGGGGGAGCACTGGACGCACCGCGTGCGCCCGCTGCAGGACGCGGCGGAAGACCTCAAGGTGCGGGGCCGGGCCTGGCCGGGGGCCCGGGCTGGGGTGGGGAATGCGGGGCCCTCGCTCCCAGCTGCGTGCAGCCAGTCCCAAACCCGCACCCTCCTGTGGGGCCCCAGCCTGGAGATCGGGGAGAGCCGTGCTCTCTGGGAGGGGCCGGTCCTGCTGCGACTTACCGTGGTGGGAGTCTGCAGGGGACCGGGCAGGTGGGACTGACCGTTGGCCGGGATGGAGCTTGGAGCGGGAGAAAGCTCCTCGCAGCTGGCCTGAAACAGCTCCTTGGGGCTGCACTTACCCCTAACCTTTTTGTCTAACCTCTTAGGTTCCTGTATGAGGTGTGCAAATTAACAAAGGCAGAGTAACGAGTGAAAAAATGCATAGTTTTACTAGTCTTTTAAGTCTCATGTGCTACAAGGGGCTTCACAGAGAAGTGAAAAACGCAGTTAGACTGAGTTTATGTTGCATTTTAACATCGAATGATAAACTGGGGAGAAGCACCTAGACAAAAATGAGATTTGGGCTTCCTTGGCCGGAGAGAAGTAGGGAATATGGGAGGGGTTGGAAACTGATGGAAAATCAGGGTTGTCTCAGTACCAAAGTCTGTTCAGTCAGACTCATCTGTGAGGAAGAGTCGTCTTTGCTGAGTGCTCTCCCCCTTTCTGGTACAGATAGGGAGAGGCAGAAAGGAGGAGGGCAGAGGGCCCTTCCTGTGTCTGCTGTTCCCCACTTCCTTCAGTCCCAAATAGTCCTGGTGTGCAGGTGGCCTACTCTGGGGAGGCACATTCCGACCACCTTCACTCCACTGGTGCCTAGCTGCTCTTTGTCCTTGGGATACCAAAGGGACTCTTTACCTGCCCCTCCCCCTACCCAGGGCTGTGCCTGGCATTCGCATGCCCTGGGGTGCTGACTCCCCAAAGCACCACCTCTCAGGCCTGGGTCCAGCTAGAAGTCCAGATGGAGCTGCGCAGGCCAGGACCCTCCTGAGAGCCCAGGGCAGGCCTGGAGAAGTATGGGGGTCGGGATTCGGGGGAGGTTAGGAGACGAAATACAGGCAAGGGGCCTGGGGTTCTGGGCTGTCGCCCTCGCTGGCTCCTTTGAGGTTGTCTGCGTGTCATGCCCAGGACTGCGATTCCTGCCAGCTGACCTCCGGCTCAGCCACGGTTGACCGTTGACTGGAATAGGGCCCAGGCCCACACTGCAGAGATCGCTCTTGTCTCACTGTCCCGCAGGGGAAGCTGGAGAAGTCCTTGGAGCACCTGCGGAAGCAAATGGAGGACGCACTGCTGTTCCAGGCCCAGGCTGAGGAGACCTGTGCCTTGTGGCAGGCAGGTGGCCCAGTGCCTGAGGTCGCGGGTGGGGAGTGGCCGGCCCCTGAGCCCCTGCGGAGGGACACAGCGGTCCTGGGCCTTGTGCTGCTCCTGCAGAGGCATCAGGGTTCTGCACCCTGCGGGGAAACCCCGTTGGGGGCGGGGCAGGGCCTGGGGTACGGGGCGGACAGGACCTGAGCCCTCCAGTCTCCCCCTGCAGAAGATGGTGGACAGCCAGCGGCAGAATGTGCTGACAGAGTTCGAGCGGCTGCGTCGGCTGCTTGCCGAGGAGGAGCAGCGCCTGCTGCAGAGGCTCGAGGAGGAGGAGCTCGAGGTGCTGCCCCCGCTCCGGGACAGCGCTGCCCGCCTGGGCCAGCAGAGCGCCCGGCTGGCCGAGCTCATTGCTGAGCTGGAGGGGCGCTGCCAGCTGCCGGCGCTGGGGCTGTTGCAGGTGAGCCGCTCTGCACTCGGGGGTGCGCCTGTGGGGCCTCCGGGTGAGGCAGGGTCCTGGGGCAGCCCCGGCAGTCCGGGCTCGCCCACCTAGGCAAGCTGCGGCAGGGGAGCTAGGGCAGGGATCCCAGGTGTGCCTCTGCAGGTGTGCTTGCGGGTCTCGGGGAGTGGGTACCGACCCTGAACTCTACCGGCAATGGCTGCCTGTCCTGGATGCCGCTGCTTGGTGGCATCCAGGGTCCGTGGGTCACCAGGCTGGCTCCAGAGGCCCAGTATATGGAGAAGAAAGGCCAGCAGGTGTCCCATGGGAGTCCTGTATCGGCTCCATGTCCTCCGGAGGCTCCGCGTGGCTCCCGACTCTTGGCCCTAGGTGGGAGTGAGGCCGCTGTGCAGCCCAGGGCACCTCCCACAGGGTGGAAGTCCCAAAGCCTGGAGGATCTTCAGGGACCAAGCAGAGGCTCCTGGCTGCTCTCCTGGGGTTTGAACTTGGTCCTTCACCCCACTGCCGAGACCACCAGTGGATTCCAGTCTAGGAAAGAGGAAGAACCCCAGGCGAGAGTCTGGCAGGAAGTGAGGGAGGTGGACAGAGTAGGCTGTGGTCAGTGAGGTGGGGACTGGGTGGCCAATCGAGATAGTCAGGAGAAGTGCATGCTGCTGGAGAAGCCAGAGAACTGGAGGTTCTGGAAAGAGGCGAGGTTGGCCCCGCAGGAGAGATGAGAATCCCAGGGCTGCGTGAAGCGGGATCTGGGGGTCTTCCCTGAGATGTCCCAGTGCGTGGGTGGTCTTGGCTGGCCGGCTGCCCTCCTGGAGTTTGTATTAACAGTGACCATCTGTGCCCCCACTGCCCCTCACTGCTCCCATCTGCTCACAGCACCTTGCCCTGGGTCTCTGCCTGGGTGGCGAGGGAGACCCTTCCCTCCTCCCCTCCTCCCCCAGCCCCAGGGCTCCCCTTGCCTGTGCTGGGGGTAGAGGTGAGGTCTGCCACATAGAAGGGCAGGAGAGCAGCCCTGGGCAGCCCCCTGTTTACTGGTGGGAATAAGGGAGGTCAGGTGTGCCCATAAGCATCTGGCCTGTGTTAGGTAGAGGCCCGCCCCAGGGAGTGGCTAGGCATCTGGTACCTGGGGCAAGCAGGGGGGTGTGCTCTCAGACAGAGGAAGTGCAGGTTTGGGTGACTTCCAGGTGGCCACACCCCTGCATCCCAGCTTCCCTTCCAGGCTTGCCCTATAGCCACCCTGTGTAGGTGGAGAGCCTTTTCCTAAAGAAACGTGTGTCTCCCAAAGGGGCTGGGTAGGGTACATGGAGCCCAAGCTCTTTCCCTAAGGTCCGGACCCCTGCATAACCTTCACATCACAGAGGGTCTTGTGCAATGTATCCACACACACTGTTCCTGAGTGGGTCTGGACTGTCACTTTTCAGTGCCCTGGGGTGGGCCACCCACCCTGCATAACTACCAAGAACAGGCTGTTTCTGCTTTGCCTACTGCCCGCACCAAGCTCCTTGTGCCCCGGGCCCTTTGCACTTGTCTCTTCCAGTCCTGCACTGGCCCTCTCACTGTATCTTTAGAAGCCTCCAGTTTCCTTTTTCCTTTGAGGCCTGCCGTTGTCTTGTCCTACCTTCCCGCCAACCAGCCCACACACAGGCCATCAGTCATGTGTGTGCAGATCTCCCTCCTCAAGGGAAGCCCTCTGTAGGACCCCGCCTTACCTCTGCATCCCCAGGTCTGGCCTGATAGTGGGCGTGTGGTTGGAATCACCGTGGGTGAGCTGCCTGTGATTGACCGTGTGGACCAGCCAGGTCCCAGCCCTTCTCAGGGGTGGTTCTACAAAGTCCAAAGACTTCCCATCAGCAGCTAGTATGTTTTTTTTTGTTTTTAAGATTTTATTTATTTATTTGACAGAGATCACAAGTAGGCAGAGAGAGAGGATGAAGCAGGCTCCCTGCTGAGCAGAGAGCCCAGTGCGGGGCTCGATTCCAGGACCCTGCGATTATGACCTGAGCCAAAGGCAGAGGCTTTAACCCACTGAGCCACCCAGGCGCCCCAGCAGCTAGTGTTTTAAGTAATTGGATGTCCTAGTCAGCTCGGGCTGCATAACAAATAGCACAGGCTTTGGGGTTTAAACAACACAGGTGTTGTCTCCTGGCCCTAGAGTCTGGAAGTCCCAGATCAGGCCTGGGTGGAGCTAATTTTTCTGGAGAGGTCTCCCTTCCTGGTGTCTTCACGCCCTTGGCTGCCTGTGTGTATGTTTGCTCCATGTCCTCTTCTGAGAAGGACTGCAGGATCCAGGCCAACCCTGGTGACCTTTTTAAACCTTAGCCACCTCTGTAAAGACCCCATCTCCAACCACAGCCCCATTCTGAGGTCCTGGGGGTTGGACGTTGCCGGCATTTAGATTCAAGGGACACAATCAGTCCGTGATGCTGAGGGAGATGCTTGTTTGTGTCCTATGGGAGAGCGGGGCATTCAAGTGGAGAGGCCTCACCTGGAAGGTGGGTGTGAGTTGGGGGCCTCCGGGAGGGCAGGTGGGCAGGTCCGTGGGACCGGGTGAGGCCGCAGACCCCAGACAGCCAAGTACCTGTGAGCCCTGGGAGGTAGGAAGCCCCAGGCCAGCACAGGCATGGCTCGCTGCTGGGGGCCCAGGGCCCCGCCCACCTGTACCACCCTGCAGGGGTGCTGGGGACTCTGGGCGGGTGAGCCCATAGCCAACGCCCTTCATCCTCCAGGTGTGTTGAGGGAATGAGGCTGGGTCTGCAGGGCTGGATGTGTCCAGAGTCTTTCCAGGGTACCCTTGTCTGAGCTGCACTGGGGGGCAGCCCACGGGTGGGTTCTGATCACGTGTGTCGGGCAGAGCGAGGTTCTGGGGGCACTGGTGGCCAGGATGTGGGGAGGTCCAGGTTTCGGGGCCAGGCACTGACCCCGCGTGTGTCTCTCCCACAGGACATCAGGGACACCCTGCGAAGGTAGGAGCTGCGGCCTCTCCCCAGGGCAGGTGGGTGGGTGGGGTGCAGGGCGAGGCCACCCTCGGGGTGATGCCCACACTGCCCCTGCAGGGTCCAGGATGTGAAGCTGCAGCCACCGGAGCTGGTGCCGATGGAGATGAGGACAGTGTGCAGGGTTCCGGGGCTGGTGGACGCCCTGCGCAGATTCCGAGGTGGGTCTGTAATTGGAGCGAGCCCAGGCTCCGGCTTCAGGGAAACCCAGTGTGGGGGGCTGTTAGGCAGAAAGTGCAGAGGTGAGATACCCCCCACCAGGGAGGGTTCAACTAGTGCTGGGGCACCTGCGTGGACGCCAGACCTGCGCCCTGCCGCCTGCCTCCAGGTACCACAAGATGTGGGGAGGCAGTTGTAGGAAGCGTTTAGCTCTAAGGCAGCAGGCGTCGCCAGGGGGCATGGGCTGTTTTCCAGGACCTTCCGAGTGGCGGAGACATGGCGGGGACAAGCCATTAGGGGACATTTTCAGAGAGGGCGCCCGCTCACAGGGGGTGTCTGCTCGCCCTGCAGGGGACGTGACCCTGGACCCTGACACCGCCAACCCCGAGTTGGTCCTGTCAGAAGACAGGAGGAGTGTGCGCCGGGGGGACCTGCGGCAGGTGCTGCCCGACAGTCCTGAGCGGTTCGACCCCGGGCCCTGCGTGCTGGGCCGGGAGCCCCTCACCTCCGGCCGCCACTACTGGGAGGTGGAAGTGGGGGAGCGGGCCAGCTGGGCGCTAGGGGTCTGCAGGGAGAACGCCAACCGCAAAGAGAAGGGCGAGCTGTTCTCGGGCAACGGCTTTTGGATCCTGGTGTTCCTGGGCAGCTACTATAACTCGTCAGAGCGGGCCTTCACTCCCCTGCGGGACCCGCCCCGGCGCGTGGGCGTCTTCCTGGACTATGAGGCCGGACACCTGTCCTTCTACAGCGCCGCCGACGGCTCCCTCTTGTATGCCTTCCCTGAGACCCCCTTCTCGGGGACCCTGCGGGCCCTCTTCTCGCCTCTGTCCAGCAGCCCGACCCCCATGACCATCTGCAGGCCAAAAGGCGGGCCTGGGGACTCCCTGGCTCCACAGTGAGGGGCCTCCCTGCTGCCGCCGGGCTCCCGGGTGGTTCCTGCTGTCTTCTGAGGTGGGGGAGCACTCTGTGCGGACCACATGCGCGGATGCACGCTCGCTCCCGGAGGTGTGTCCCTGTGTGTGCGTGTAGGGGGACGCCCCCACTCCCAGCGTGAGGTCCTGACCTTTGTGCCCCCACCCCACTCCCACAGCCCTGGAGCTGCTGCTCCAGAAAGCGGCTGCCAGAGGCAGCTCCCAGCCCACGCACCTGTGTGCAGTTCTCCTGGAGAAGCGGGGGCGGGGTGGGCTTGGGTGATTGGCAGACAGGCCCAAGAATGGGGAGAGCAGGACACCCAAGCACCATCTCCTCCCAACACCTGTCCCTCGGGGCTTTGGGCCCCATCACAAAGGTTCAGCTAGGGCTAGTATGTGGGCACCCAGGGTGAGCAGGCACTGAAGCCCCCGGTTCCTCTCCGAGCCACGCAGAGGAAACCCCCCCCCCCCCCGTTCGAGTCGCCCTCACATTCTCTCCTCGCTGGCCAGGGAGCCGCCTGTCCCAGAACTCAGCACACCTGGTCCCTGTCCCTCTTGCTCTGCCTGGGGACAGGTGAGGCCTCAGAGAGCCCCCACCATACACACCTCGTTAGAGTCTGGGATTTGTCTGCTTTGTTCACGTTTTGTCTCCCTTGCCAAAGGTGTGCCTCTGCTTCTTTGTACTCTGAGATTTATTTATTGTAGGGACCGTTCTTGCAGGAAATAAACGGAGGTTGTCTGCAGCGCACTGTCTGCCGCTGGAGGAGGGGGGAAATGCAGGGGCAGGGAAGGCTGCGGGGACAGGCAGGACCCCCAAGGGCAAGGTCGGGGCGCTCTTCTGCATGTTCCTTTCACGCATAGTCCTGGGGAATTGTTTCCTTGGTTTTTTTTCCCAGAAAGCCAGAAAATTACTCTGCATGGGCCACTGTGTTCAGTGACTAGGTACTCTCCCAAGTACTCGGTTCCATGATCTTTGTCCCATTCCGGGGTTTTTGCAGCTCTGTATGTGCACACCCCGTTCTGCCTTCAGCACTTCCTTCCAGGTACAGACAAAGCCCAGTGCTTTCCCCACCCCAACGTGGAGCTGGCTTCTGGCGGTGCTGCCCACCCCTCCCGGAGCCCCTTCCCTCTGCCTCGCTTCCCAGATCTGGGCAATACTGGCTGTTTTCCCCAGGCCAAGATCCGGCCATTAGGGTTTGGGGCTTGCACAATGGCCACCGGAAACCCAGCTGGTGGGACACCTTCATGGGTAGGAGCCCGCACAGCCACGTGCAGGACACCAGGACAGACCCTCTGGCCACAGCTTGAGGACACACTGGGCGCCAGTGCAAGTCTGGGAACTCTCCACCCTCCTGAGGCCTTCACGGAGAGCCCCGTAATACAAGATCAGTAGAAACATGAGGTCCCGACCCCCATAGTTCATGTATGGGGGGTGGGGGGAACGTAACCTGAGGAAAGGGAGGAACTGGGAGCAGCAGCTTGGGACGCAGTTTCGTGTGTTCAACAGGATGCTGTAGACGCATCTCGGGACACGGGGGTTGGCGTTAGGCTTTAAGGCGTCAGCCACGTGGAGGTAGACTGTGGTGGAGGAAGGCCAGTTCATAGGATCCTGTAGATTCCCCCAGTGCGGTGTCCAGGCCAATGGACACAGTTCTCTACTGTGGCCAGTGGTCCTCCCTGGCATGGAGGAGGAGGACAGGGACACCCGAATCTTTGTCCTGCTGTTAGGGAGGTGGAGGAGGGACACCTGCTTCTCCCCTGCCTCCAGCTGGAAGTAATAATCCTGCCCAGGCAGGCTATTTTCAGCTGGTGTGTCCTGCCAACCTTCAGCAGGGAGAACCAGTATAAGCTTCAGGGACGCATATTCACAGCCATGCACCCTAAATTCCCACGTTGGCTCTTCCCATGTGTTCTACCTGCTCGACTCCAGGACCCAGGGGTGCCTTCCACTGTTGTTGATGGTGGACAGACCCCAGGAGCATGCACCCTCCTGACTGGGAAACTGACGCCCCCCCCATGAGGGGTGGGTGATGACCCCTCAGAGATGTCTACCCTGGCAGGTGTGGGTCCTGGGGGTGGATAAAGCAAGGACCTAAGTGCGGAGCCAGGATCTGTGGGATGTGCCCAGCGATCTAGAGGCTTTCAAAAATAAGCCTACATGCAGCTCACCACTTCCTGAAGTGCCCCAAGCCTGGCTTCTCGCTGCCCACTTCCCGAGGCCTCTGTCGTCAGACGGGGAGATGGGAGAGAAAGCAGGGCAGTAAGAGGACTAGGCCTTCTGCGTCCGGAT
This sequence comes from Lontra canadensis, assembly GCF_010015895.1. Lineage (NCBI taxonomy): Eukaryota > Metazoa > Chordata > Mammalia > Carnivora > Mustelidae > Lontra > Lontra canadensis. The sequence goes on along the minus strand of NW_022631199.1, from coordinate 576,341 downwards.
TAGTGGAAAGAAGACAATATTCGGGACCAGGCGCTTACTCTCGCCTAATTTTAGGGCATCAGGAAGTATGGCAAAAGCAAAACGTACAGCCAGACCCAATGCAGCCCCTTCCGCACGGGTCAGTAGAGCAAGCACAAGGCGGTCTTTACAGACAAAAGTCCCTCTGTTCCCGCACCGGAGTCCCCTTACTGCGTCTAATCCGACAGCGGAGCCGGGAGGAGAGAGATGTCCCGCTGCACCCGCGGCCAGGCCTCGGGAAAGCAGGGCGGGGTCCCCGCGAGCACCGCCTGGTCCGATCGCACCTGGCCAGCCGCGCGCGTACACTGGGAGCCTCCGCACGCGTCGGTGGGGTCCCTCCCGGCGTGGAGCCCGCCCGCGCCCGGGCCTCAGCCGCCCCCGCCGCGCCCGCATGAATGCACCCTCCTCCCCCAAAGTCCGCAGGGCCAGGTCCGGGGGAGGACAGCCCGCTCGCACCTGCGCCGCGAGCCACCGCCCCGCCACCGCCCCTGCACCCCGCGTTAGTGCCCCGCGCCGCCCAGGCTCCCCCACCCCGTCGCCTCCCTCTGCACCGCCCGCATCCTCCGTAGCTCTGGACGCCGCCCGGGTCCCTCCGAGATGCTCCTGTCCTCGCGTCCCCCCACTCCGCCTCGGAGACGCGCGTGTCCCACATCCCTCCGGGCTCCGCGCGCCCTGAGCCCGCACGTCCCTTGGCTCGTGCGCCCGCGCGAGTCCGCGCCCTGCGCCTGCGCACGGACCCTACCCCGCGTAGCCACACCCCCTCCCGGCGACCCGGTGCGGCCGCCGACCTTCACGCCTAGAATCGGGCGTCTCAGGGGCGCGTCCCGGGCCGGGCCGCCGCAGCGGGTGCGCCTCCTGCTGCCGCCCTTGCCGCGCGGCTGCCGCTCGCCGTGCGCTCAGGTTCGCCACTCCCCGAGGAGCGTTTCTCCTCCTCCGGTCCTCATTTGCGTCTTTCCTTTTTTTTTTTCCTTGGTCGGTAAAATTAACATTTTGTCAAAATGATCTTGATGTTTTCAAAGAAAAACTTCCTGTTTCATTTTGTATTCTCTGGGGGTTTTTTTAATTAATTTATGTGTTTTTTTTTTTTAAATTTCAGTGATTTCCACCCTTGTCATGATTCCCTCAGTTTTGATCACTTTGGGTTTGATCCCTTTTAAATCATGTTATTTTTGTATTCAGATGCCTCCTTATAATCGCGTGTCTTTACCTCCGTTTCTTAAAGTTGATGAAAGGTCCCAACGCAGACATTCGAGCCTATATATTTCCCTTTATGCTGATTTGCCCGTATCCCATTACTACTGACACTCGGTTTTCGTCTTCATCCAGCCCCAAGCACTTTCTAATGATCTTCATGATAGATGCCTATCCTGGTTCCAGGGGCACCTGACCTAGAGGGCATCTGTCCCCTGTCCCATCATCCGGGACGTGGTCTCCCCTAAAGAAGGTTTGAGGGACATCTGAGCTGGAGGGCCTCTGTCCCCTGTCCTGCCGCCCGAGGCATGGTCTCCCCTGGAGAAGCTCCCAGGGGCACCTGAGGGGCAGTGCATATGCTGCTACCATTCAGTGGTCTGTTCTGTTGTACCAGCGTTTGTACCCTCGGGATTTTAATTTATGTGTGTGACTCAGCGGTGACAACATAGAAAGAACTTATTACTGAGATTTTTCAGGAGAAAGGGGCCTACCACACCGCGCAGAACCACATAGGGACGCAGCAGTTTGGGTAGGACGCAGAAAGGAATGAAGGGAGGGAACCAGAGTGTTTGCCTTAGTTTCCACCAGAAGGACAAGGCAGGACAGGGCAAACAACTTTGATTAGCGGGTTTGAGGAATCCTGGTGGGCTGTGGGCCCTGGCCTGGTTGTCTGGTACCTGGCCCGGTGTGGATTCAGGGCAGGGGGCATAGTGGCTTGCTGTGTGAGAGTTGATGACCGGTGGTAGACTCTGCACTAGAAAATTTGCTTATGAAAGAAGAGCCCTTTGCTGTCTCTAAGACTTTGCTAACCTGGATAGGGATTGTCCTTCCCCCGTTCACAGAGGACATAAATGCCAGAGCATGAAAAATGCACGAGATAAGAAAACAGAGTTAATACAACTGGCACTGTGCTGAGTGCGTACCAGAGAGACCAATCTAGAATCTGAGACAACACAGTAAGCACACCTCCGGGGGTCTTTTGTCAGGTTGTTTGACGATGTGTGCTGATTCTATATTCTTGCTGATGGTTTTCTAGTTTTTCTGTCCATTATTGAGAGAAGGCCACTGATATCTCCTGCCACTATTGTTCAAGTGTCTCCCTTCATTCTGGCAGTTTTTGCCTTGTGAGTTTTGAGGCTCTGTTATCAGGTGCATATGTGCTTATCATTGTCATATCTCTGCAATAAATTCAATTTTTATTATTATAAAGTGTTCTTCTTTTTATAGTAGCACTTTGTTTTATACTTTATTTTCTATTCTTTGATCGTAAGCGCTTCAGTTCTCATTAACCACAAGAGACTTCACAGGTGTATCATTTCTCAGGCTTTTGATTTTAATCTATTTTGTCTTTTTTTACATGTTAATCTATTGTGTCTTAATTTAAACTAGTCTCTCGTAAATGCAACTTTTATTTGTTTATTTGATTTTTTGTTTGGTGACGATCTCTGCGTTTTAATGGGAGTATTTGATGAACTCTCATTTAGTATTATTTTAAATTGCTTTATACAGGTCTGTCATTTTGCTATTTATTTCCTATGCCGTGTCTTTTGTGTTACTCTGTGCTCCTTTACCAGTTTCTTTTATATTAAATAAATATTTTCCAGTGGTCTGTTTTAATCATTTTTTTTCTATTGGCTCTTACTGGTTGCTTATGGGATTACAATATGCATCTTAATTTATCACAATTCCAGAAAAATGTGGAAGTTTTTATTCATTGTAAGTCCATTCACTCTCCCTTCTTGTGTGTGTAGATAGAAAGACGATGAAAAAAAAGAGAGAGAAAGAGAGAGACGATGGATAGATTGATAAATGATAGATAGATGTGCCTATATGTTTAGGCCTAATGATGTAATGTTATCATTATTGCTTTATATAATCTTAAGTATTTTAAAGAAGGTAAGAGTAAAAAAGAGAAACATTTTCAAAGAGACTTTTACATTAACCCACATATTTATCATTTTGAGTACTTTTTATTTCTTCTCTAGATTAACAACACTGTCTGGTGTCAATTTCTCCCTCCAGTATATCTCCATCCCCACCCCCCCATTCTGTGGGCTTTTATTGTTATATATGCTAAATATTTGTTATCATGCAAGCACTAAGATTTTTTTTAAGATTTTATTTATTTATTTGAGAGAGAGATAGTGAGGAAGTAAGAAAGGACACAAGCCGAGGGAGAGGGAGAAGCAGACTCCTTGCTGAGCAGGGACCCTGATGTGGGGCTTGATCCCAGGCCCCCAAGATCATGACCTGAGCTGAAGACAGACGCTTAACTGAGCAACCCAGGTGCCCTGGCCTCCAACAGTAGGATTTTTAATTACAGTTTTATGTGGTTGTTTCCTAAATCAGTTAAGAGCAGATTTTATTGATGTTGTCTTTTATATCTACCTATATAATTATTTTCACTGTGCCTTTCATTTCTTCATGTAGATTTGAGTTTCTTTGGGGTAAATTTCCTTCAGCCTGAACAATGTCCTTTAGGATTCCCTGTAAGACAAGTCAGCTCAAAATAAATTCTCTCAGTGTTTGTATATCCGGGAATATCATTATTTCATCTTCATTTTGAAAGGATGGTATCTGTTTCCTGTTTTAATTTCTACCTTCTTACTAATGGTCTCTATTTTGATCATTTTCATCTATGTGGGTCTATATGGATCATTGTTACCATACTTTTAAATCATGTTCTTTTTGTATTCAGATGCCTCCTGATCTTTTGGGGAGGGGTATTTAAATTCCACTTAGTTAATATACAGTGTACTATGAGTTTCAGGTGCACAATATATAGTGATTCAATATTGTACTTCTGCGCAATGTCCAGTGCTCTTCACAAGAGCACTCCCTATTCCCCATCACCTATTTCACACATCCCCCATCCCCCCACTGGTAACCATCAGGGTGTTCCCTATAGCTAAGAGTCTGCTTCTTGGTTTGTCCCTTTCTCTCTCTTTTGTTTTCCCCTTTGCTCTTTGGTTTTGTTTCTTTAATTCTACATACAACTGAAATCACACCTACCAATGTTTTTTTAATAGGACTAAAAACATATAACAAAATTTACCATCTTAACCTTTATAAGTGGACAGTGTGGTAGTATTAATTATGGACACAGGAGACATTTTTTTTCTGGTGAGATTGAAATTCTGTACCCATTGAGCAACAACTTTCCCTTCCCTGTCCCTTATTCTGCTGGTAGCTACCATTTGGTTTTTTGTTTCTGAGAGTTAGGTAGCTCACAGAGGTAGATTCATGCAGTATTTATCTTTTTGCGTCTGACTTATTTCACTTAGGATAATGTCCTCAAGGCTCATCCATGTAGTAGCAGGTGTCCAATTTCCTTCTCTTCTGTGGCTGAATAGTATCCCACTCCCTTGTACAGACCACATTTGCTTTATCCATTCGCGTTCCCATTGCCATCCAGGTTTTCTCTACCTCTTGGCTGTTGTAAGTAATGCTGCAGGGAACATAGCTGGGCAAATATCCCTTTGAGATCCATTCTCAGTCTTTGGGACACATTCCCAGAAGTGGAATTGCTAAATCATATGGTAATTCTAGTTTTAATTTTTAAGGAAACTCTGTATTGTTTGACATTAGAACTGGGCCATTGAACCACGCACAGGAGTTCTCTTTTCTCCGCAGCCTTGCCAAGACTTGCTCTTTTCCGGGTGGTGATTGCTTCAACACAGTCATCCCCATTAGTGTGAGGTGATACCTCGTTGTGGTTTTGACTTGACCTGGAGATTAATAATGCTTAGCTCCCTTTTATATGCTTGTCGACCTTCTGTATATCTTCTTTGGAGAGATATCTCTTCAAGTCCTTTGCCCACTTTTAAAATAGGATTACTTACTGGTTTTGGTGACTTTTGGAGTTCTTCGTGTAATCCGAATATTAACCCCTCATTAGATATATGGCTTGCAAATATTTAACCCCATTCCTTAGGTTGCCTTGTCATTTTGTTGCTTATTTCTTCTAATGTGGAGAAGTTTTAAATTTGGACATAGGCCCATTTGTCAATTTTTGCTTTTCTTGCTTGTGCTTTTCATGGCATACCCAAGAAATCATTGTCATGGAGAGTTATAGAGTTTAGGTCTTTGATCCATTTCGCATTATTTTCTGTATGTAGTATAAAGAGTCTGACTTCATTCTTATGCATGTGGATATCTGCTGTCTCAGGACCATTTGTTTAAGAGAAAATACTTTCCCATTGACTAGCCTTGGCACCCTTGTCAAGGGCTGTTTGGCCGTCTATGCAAGAGCTTATGTGTAAGCTCTCTACCCTGGACCTTTGGTCAGTGCCTGCCTTTATGGCAACATGCCACATGCTTTGATCCTCTAGCTTTGTGGTATGTTTTGAAATCAGGAACTTGGAGCCCACCAGCTTTGTTTTTCTTTCTCTTGCCTATTTGGAGCCCTTTGAGGTTTCACGTGGATTTTAAGATTTCTTTATCTCCTTCTGCAAAACAGAAATGTTATCTTTAAAAGGCATTGAATATCCTTGGATCTGTAGATCATTTGGGGATAAAACTGACATTTTTAGCAGTACTCAATCTTCCACTCCATGATCATAGAATGTCTTTCCATTCATTTGGGTTTTCTTTAATTACTTTCGGCAATGTATTGCAGTTTTTAGAGAACACAAGTCTTTCACCTACCTGGATAACTTTATTCCTAAATATTTTGTTCTTTTTGAGACAATTTTAAATTTTCATATTTTGAACCATCCTTGCACTATGACTATAAATCCAATTTAGTCATGGTGTTTAATCCTTTTAATGTGTTGTTGGATTCTGTTTCCTCATATATCATTGAGGATTTCTGCATCAACATTCATAAAGGATATTGACCTATAGTTTCCCTTTCGTGTCGTGTCTTTGTCTGGGTTTGGTAATATGGTCATGTTGGCCTCATAAAATGACTTTAAGAGGGTTCTCTCATCTTTAATGTTTTGGAATATTTTGAGAGAGTTTGGGTAAAATCTTCTTTATTTTTTAATTTCATTTTATTTTTTCAGTGTTCCAAGATTCAATGTTTATTGCTCCATGCAATACATACCCTCCTTAATACCCACCACCAGGTTCCCCAACCCCCAACTCCCCTCCCCTCCAAAACCCTCAGACTGTATCTCAGAATCCACAGTCTCTCATGCTTCATCTCCTCCTCTGATTTCCCCCAACTCACTTCTCCTCTCCTTCACCTAATGTCCTCCATGTTATTCCTTATGCTCCACAAGTAAGTGAAACCATATGATAACTGACTCTCTCTACCTGACTTATTTCACTCAGCATAGTCTCCTCCAGTTCCGTCCATGTTGATAGAAAAGTTGGGTATTCATCCTTTCTGATGGAGGCATAAAGCTCCATAGTATTTATGGACCATATTTTCTTTATCCATTCATCTGTTGAAGGGCATCTTGGCTCTTTCCACCATTTGGTGATTACGGCCAATGGAGCTATGAACATTGGGGTACAGATGGCCCTTCTTTTCACTGCATCTGTATCTTTGGGGTAAATACCCATTAGTGCAATTGCTGGGTCATAGGGTAGCTCTATTTTTAATTTCTTAAGGAATCTCAACACTGTTTTCCAAAGTGGCTGCACCAACTTGCATTCCCAACAACAGTGTAAGAGGGTTCCCCTTTCTCCACATCCTCTCCAATACACGTTGTTTCCTGTCTTGTTAATTTTGGCCATTCTAACTGGTGTAAGGTGGTATCTCAATGTGGTTTTGATTTGAATCTCCCTGATGGCTAATGATGATGAACATTTTTACATGTGTCTGTTACCCATTTGTATGTCTTCATTGGAGAAGTGTCTGTTCATGTCTTCTGCCCATTTCTGGACATGATTATCTGTTTTTTGAGTGTTGAATTTGAGGAGTTCTTTATAGATCTTGGATATCAGCCATTTTATGTAGTGTCATTTGCAAATATCTTCTCCCATTCCATGGGTTGCCTCTTTGTTTTGTTGACTGTTTCCTTTGCTGTGCAGAAGCTTTTGATCTTGATGAAGTCCCAGAAGTTCATTTTCACTTTTGTTTCCTTTGCCTTTGGAGACATATCTTGGAAGAAGTTGCTGTGGCCGATGTCAAAGAGGATACTGCCTCTGTTCTCCTCTAGGATTTTGATAGGTTCCTGCCTCACCTTGAGGTCTTTCATCCATTTCGAGTTTATATATGTGTATGCTGTAAGAGAATGGTCATGTTTCGTTCTTCTATACGTAGCTGTCCAATTTTCCCAGCACCATTTATTGAAGAGACTGTCTTTTTTCCATTGTATATTTTTTCCCGCTCTGTTGAAGATTAGTTGACCATAGAGTTGAGGGTCCATATCTGGGCTCTCTACTCTGTTCCACTGGTCTATGCTTCTGTTTTTATGCTAGTACCGTGCTATCTTGGTGACCACAGCTTTGTAGTAAAGCTTGAAATCAGGCAACGTGATGCCCCCAGTTTTGTTTTCCTGTTTCAACATTTCCTTAGCAATTTGGGGTCTCTTCTGGTTCCATACAAATTTTAGGATTGTTTTTTCCAGCTCTTTAAAAAATGCTGGTGGAATTTTGATCAGAATGACATTGAAGGTATAGATTTCTTTATACAGTATAGACATTTTAACAATGTTTATTCTTCTGATCCATGAGCATGGAATGCTCTTCCATCTTTTTGTGTCTTCTTCAATTTCTTTCATGAGTGTTCTGTAGTTCCTCAAGTACAGATTTTTTCCCTCTTTGGTTAGGTTTATTCCCAGGTATTCTATGGTTCTTGGTGCTATAGTAAATGGAATCGATTCTCTAATTTCCCTTTCTGTATTTTCATTGTTAGTGTATAAGGAAGCAACTGATTTCTGTGCATTGACTTTGTATCCTGCCACATTACTGAGTTGCTCTATGAGTTCTAGTAGTTTAGGGGTGGAGTCTTTTGAGTTTTCCATATAAAGTATCATGTTATCTGGGAAGAGAGAGAGTTTGACTTCTTCTTTGCCAATTTGAATGCCTTTTATTTCTTTTTGTTCTCTGATTGCTATTGCTAGGACTTCTAATACTATGTTGAACAAGAGTGGTGAGAGTGGGCATCCTTGTCGTGTTCCTGATCTCAACAGGAAGGCTGTCAGCTTTTCCCCATTGAGAACGATATTCACTGTGGCTTTTTCATAGATAGATTTTATGAAGTTGAGGAATGTTCCGTCTATCCTTATACTTTGAATCGTTTTAATCAGGAACAGATGCTGTACCTTGTCAAATGGTTTTTCAACATCATTTGAGAGGACCATGTGGTTCTTCTCTCTTCTCTTATTGACTTGTTCTATCACATTGATTGATTTGTGAATGTTGAACCACCCCTGCATCCCATGGATAATCCCACCTGGTCATGGTGGATAATCTTTTTAATGTACTGTTGGATCTTATTAGCTGGAATCTAGTTGAGAATCTTAGCATCCATATTCATCAGGGATATTGGTCTGAAATTCTCCTTTTTGATGGGGTCTTTGCCTGGTTTGGGGATCAGGGTAATGCTGGATTCATAGAAAGAGTCTGGAAGTTTTCCTTCTGTTTCTATCTTTTGAAACAGCTTCAGGAGAATAGGTATTATTTCTTCTTTGAATGTTTGGTAGAACTCCCCAGGGATCCATCAGGTCTTGATTTTTGGGAGGCTTTTGATCACTGCTTCAATCTCGTTACTAGATATTGGTCTATTCAGGTTGTCCATTTCTTCCTGATTGATTCTTGGAAGTTTATAGGTTTTCAGGAATGCATCCATTTCATCTAGGTTGCTGAACTTATTGGCATATAACTGTTGATAATAATTTCTGTTGATCATTTCTATTTCCTTGGTGTTAGTTGTGATCTCTCCCCTTTCATTCATAATTTTATTAATTTGGGCTTTCTCTCTTTTCTTTTGGATTAGTTTGGCCAGTGGTTTATCGATCTTACTGATTCTTTCAAAGAACCAGCTTCTAGTTTCATTGATGTGCTCTACATCACATCTTAATTTGTTGTTAGTTTTTCAGTTCTTTAAGGTGTAAAGAGTGCTGGTGTATTCTGGATTTTTCAATTTTTTTGAGGGAGGCTTGGGTGGCTGTGTATTTCCCCCTTAGGACCGCCTTGCCATAACCCTATAGATTTTGGACCAATGTGTCTCCATTCTCATTGGTTTTCATAAATTGTTCAAGTTCTTTTTTGATGTCCTGGTTGATCCAATCATTCTTAAGCAGGGTGGTCTTCAGCTTCCAAGTGTTTGAATTCCTTCCAAACTCTTTCTTGTGGGTGAGTTCAGTTTCAAAGCATTTTGGTCTAAGAATATGTAGGGAATAATCTCAGTCTTTTGGTATCTGTTGAGCCCAGATTTTTGACCAAGTATGTGGTCTGTTCTGGAGAAAGTTCCATGTGCACTCAAGAAGAATGAGTATTCTATTGTTTTAGGGTGGACTATTCTGTATATATGTATGAGGTCCATCTGGTCCAATGTGTCATTCAATGCTCTTGTTTCTGTATTGATTTTCTGCTTGGATTATCTGTCTATTACTGAGAGTGGTGTGTTAAGATCCCCTAGTATTAATGTATTCATATCAGCATGACTCTTTATCTTGATTAACAGTTGTTTTATGTAGTCGGCTGCTCCCATATTGGGAGCATAAATATTTAAAATTGTTAGATCTTCTTGGTGGATAGACCCTTTAAGAATAATGTAGTGTCCTTCTGTATGCCTGACTACAGTATTTAGTTTAAAAATCTAATTTATCTGCTATGAGAATCACTACCCCAGTTTTCTTTTCAGGCCCGTTGGCATGAAAGATGGTTCTCCATCCCTTCACTTTCAGTCCGGATGTATCTTTAAGTTCCAAATGTGTCCCTTGTAGACAGCATACGGACAGGTCCCAATGTTTTATCTAGTCTGTACCCTGTGCGGTTTTATGGGAGCATTTAGGCCATTCACACTGAGAGTTCTTTAATTGAAAGATAAGTTTTTATTGACATGTTGCCTGTGAAGTCCTCGTTTCCATAGATTGTCTGTACATTTCTGTTCTGTGTCACTCTTGGGTTCTTTCTTCTTTTATAGAACCCCCCTTAATATTTCCTGTAGTGCCAGCTTGGTAGTCATATGCTCTTTTAAACTTTGCTAGTCTTGAAAGCTCTTTATCTCTTTACCATTTTGAATGTCAACCTTGCTGGATAAAGTATTCTTGGCTGCATGTTCTTCTCATTTAGTTCCCTGAATATGTCTTGCCAGCCCTTTCTGGCTTGCCAGGTTTCTGTGGACAGGTCTGACATTATTCTGATGGTTCTTCCTCTGTACATAAGGAAGCTCTTCCCCCTAGATGCTCTCAAGAGCTCTTGTCTAAAATTATGACTCATCAGTTTCACAGTCAAGTGTTTTGAGGTCTTTCTAGGTTTGTTTGTCTTGGAGGGATGTTCTTTCTGCCTTTAGGACATGAATGCTGGTTCCATTTCCCAGACTGGCAAAATTTTCATCCAGTATTTGTTCAACTATATCTTCTAGTCTTCTCTCTTTTTTCATGCCCTCAAGGAGCCCAGTAATTCTGACATTAGAATGGTTCAATGGTTCATAGGTTTATTTCCCTAACTCTGTTTTCATGGCTTCTAAGCTGTTCCAGGCCTCCTCCTGATCCTTTTTTTCTATTTGTTTGTCCTCTAGGTCACTAATTCTATCTTCTGCCTCAGTTACCCTAGTATTTAGTTATCTAAATTCCCTACTAGAGTATTTAGATTAGATTAGATCTCACTGATAGCATTTTTAACTTCTCCCCCCCCCCCACTTCTGCCCTTAGAGATTCTATGTTGTTACTAATGGTTTTCTCCAACTTAGCCATTGCCTGGATAATTGTTACCCTGAATTCCCTTTCCAACATACTGTTTATGTCCATATCCAATAGTTCTGATGGAGAGGGCACAGTCTCTGAATTTTTCTTCTGTTTGGTGTTCCTCCTCCTAGTCATTTTGGTGAGAGGTGGTTGAGGGTGTGTATAGTAGAATGTATCAACCACGATCCAGGCAAGGTGCACCCTGGAACACTTAGGAGCCATTGGAAGTCACCACCAAAAAGAAAGAAAAAAGAAAGAGAGAGAAAGAAAATACCCAGCCAGAATGACCCCCAAAAGTAAGATTTATAAGGTATATAAACAAAAACGGACAAACAGAAAGACTGACAAAAGTAAATGACAAGAAAAAAAAAGAACCCAGCCAAAATGAACCCCAAGTATAAGATTTATGTAATACCAGAACAAAAACAAATACACAGAAACACAGAAGAAGGAAAAGGTGGGAGGGTGTTATAAATCCTCAGTGTGGGCAAGGAGGTTATTTGGATTCTTCCTAGGAGTATTTGATATCTTTGTTAAAGGACTCAACTTTCCAGAGACAAAGGGAGATTAAAACTGGTTTATATATAGGGGTAGTGTTGATTAGGGAAGGAGGATTACCTTGAAGCTTATATCTATATGTATATTTAAAAAATAGAAAAGAAAAAGAAAAACACAGTTATATGTCTGAAAAAAGTTCAAGTTAAAAATTATTATGGAATATATTGTATTAAACCTCTAGTTGTAATAATAGGTAGGTTAAAAAGATTAAAAGAACAGGAATCATGAGAATGAATTTTTTTTTTTTTTAAAAAAGGTTGTACCTATGAAATATACAGGTTTTAGGGCAATACCAGGAGCTTCATATTTTGTTTTCCCCTGATGTTGGGATTTTACAGTTATATGGGATCCTACAGTGGTTGTCCTATCATTCTTTTGTCTTGTCTTCTGGGAGCGGGGCAGGGGGTGTGGCTACTACACTGTTCTCCTATCAGTCTTGCTTGGGTTGAGTTGTCCTGCAAGTTATCAAGGGGCTGGGCTCTGTGGAAACCCATTTTTCAGCCTTTAGTTCTCTGAAGATTTTTATTCTTTGTTGGCTTTTTGTGGCTTTTCGGAGGTTTAGTGGAAAACAAATTGTCTGCACCCAGACCTCCGTCTCAGAGAGAAGCCTCAGTCTGCTCCCCTCTGGGTGGTCCAGAACACAGAGTCCTCCTCTGCAAACTCTGCTCACCAGTGCCCCCAGCCACCATCTCACGGTCATCCAAGGCACCTGCTTGTCTCTGCACCCCTGTGCCACTAAAACCGTGAGCGATACTGGTCCAGGGAGCCCACTTCCGGTGAGTCCTGTTGCTGGGACTGCTGTCTGGGGTACAGGCCCACACAGGGTGCACCCAGACACCAGGTCGCAGATGGCTGTGGGCAGAGGGATCCCAACCAGAGATCAGCTGGGCTCTCCCAGGTGTCAGCTGGGAGCACTCAGACCCTTGGGCAGTGGCAGAAGGCCAGCGTACTAAAAAGTGCCTGCTGGCACTCACATCAGACTCAAGCACGGGTGGTAGTGGCCCAGCCAAGCAGTGGTGCAAGCAGCAGCCAGGGGCTCAGGGACCAGAAACTGGAAGCTCTGCCACACTCTCTGTGGCACGGCTGGTCACTGGCGGTGACCGTCCTGGGTCCATGGGCTTAGGCCTGTGCCCATGACCACCCATTTCCACCAGTTGCCCCTTAAGCTCTTTTGCTCTTTTTGAGTGCTTTTAACCAGACTCCAAGTTAATGCTGGTCCTCAAGCACAGGGCACTTTCGTTTTGGGGTATTACTTTCAAATGGGTCACTTCTTTTTTTTTTTTTTTTTAAAGATTTTATTTATTTATTTGACAGACAGAGATCACAAGTAGGCTGAGAGGCAGGCAGAGAGAGAGAGGAGGAAGCAGGCTCCCCGCTGAGCAGAGAGCCCGATGCGGGACTCGATCCCAGAACCCTGAGATCACGACCTGAGCCGAAGGCAGAGGCCCAACCCACTGAGCCACCCAGGTGCCCCTCAAATGGGTCACTTCTGATGGCTTTCTCCCCCTTCTGATATCACTGAGTGCTCTCACTCCACTGTACCTCTCCACTGAGGATCTCCTGCCCCTGTAGAGATCCAGAAGTGTATAATCTTACATCTCAGGCTGATTTCATGGGTGTTCCGAGTGTTCTGGTAGATATTTAGCTCCATTCAGGGGCCCAGTTGGAACAGGGTCTCCTACTTCTCTGCCATCTTGCCCCTCCTCCTTAAATCTTCTTTAAATGTTTGACGAAATCCTACACTGAAGCCATTTGGTCTTAGTTTTTCTTTGTTGGGAAAGTTCCTGGCTAAATATCTTTATGAGTTAGAGATGTGCTCAGAATTTTTATTTCTAAATGATTCAATCTTGCTAGGTTTTATAGTTGTAACAATTTACACATTTCTTCTGGATTATCCAGTTTATTGGCATCCATTGATCACAATAGGCTCTTCTGATCCTTATTATTCTTGTGGTATCAATTGTAATGTTTTTCTTTTCTCATTTCTGTTATTTGAGTCTTCTCCCTTTTTTTCAGTTATTCTAGATTAGATAATCAATTTGTCAATTTTGTTTACTTTTAAAAAAAACTCTTAGTTTCAATGATTTTTCTATAGTTTTCTATTATTCAATTAATTTTTCCTCAAATGTTATCTTTCTTCTGTTAACTTTGAGTTAATTCATTCTTCTTTTTCTAGTTCCTTAAGGCATAGAGTTGGATTATTTATCTGATTTTTTTTTTCTCTTCGTATTTACCACTATAAACCTCCCTCTTAGCACTGCTTTTGCTGAATCCCATATGTTCTGGAATATGTGTTTTCATTTGTCTCAATGTAGTTTCTAATTTCGGACTACATTTTCTTTACCCTTTCATCAGTAGTTGAACACCTGGCTTGCTTCCATAGCTTGGCTATTGTAAATAATCTGCAATAAACAAAGGGTGTGCATAACTTTTGGGATCAGTGTTTTTGTTTTCTTTGGGTAAATACCCAGTAATGGGTGTATGGATTATACAGTATTTCTACTCTTAACTTTTTGAGGAAATTCCATACTGTCTTCCACAGTGACTGCACCAGTTTGCCTTCCCACCAACAGTGTGAGAGAATTCCTTTCCCCCATATCCTCATCAAGACTTCTTATTTCTTGTCTTATTTATTTATTTATTTATTTATTTATTTATTTGACTGGGAGAGCAATAGCAGGGGAAAAGGCAGAGGGAGCAAGAGAAGCAGGCTCCTCATTGAGCAGGGTGTCCAACATGGGGCATGATCCCAGGACCCTGAGATCATGACCTGAGCCGGGGGCAGGTGACCAAATGAGCCACCCCAATTCCACCCATTCTGACAGGTGTGAAGTGTAGTACATTATAGTTTTGGTTTGCATTACCCTGATGATGAGGGATGTTGAGATCTTTTCATGTGTCTTTTGGCCACATGGATGTCTTCTTTGGAGAAATGTCTATTCAGGTCCTCTGACCATTCTTGAATGGACTATTTGCTTTTCAGTGTTGAGTTTTATAACTTCTTTATATATTTTGGGTATTAATTCCTTCTTGGATATGTCATTTGCAGATACCTTTACTAGGTAACATTTTCATTGTGTTGACCATCTCCTTCATTGTGCAATAGCTTTCTACTTTGACATAGTCCTAATAGTTTATTTTTATTTTGTTTCCCTTGCCTTACAAGACATATCTAGAGAAATGTTTCCATGGCTTATGTCAAAGAAATTACTGCTTGTGTTTTCTTCCAGGATTTTTATGGTTTTACATCTCACATTTAGGTCTTTGATCCATTTGGAGTTTATTTTTGTGCATGGTATGAGAAAGAAGTCCAGTTTCTCTCTTTGGCATGTTGCTATCCAGTTTTCCCAACACAATCCATTGAAGAAACTGTCTTTTTCCCATCATTTAGTCCGCACTCCTATTTGCCTGGTCTTGGTTCTTGGCTGCCCAGTCCTATGCAAACAGGGTAAAATTGAATGTCTCCATTTCAGTGGGAGGTCTCTGTCTGCTCACCTGCCTGCCTGCCCTGAACCATGACCATGATTGAAATAGGTGTCCAGGTGCCACGTTCAGCCTTGGTGCCCTCTGGTTTTGATTTTGCCCTGGGATCCCCTGACTTCCTTAGGAATTCTGCTGTGAAAAAGCATGCCTGCTGTAACTTGCTCCAGGGTCTCAGTTTTCTGAATCAGGAGTTTGCAGACCATCTACTGACAGATCAGTTGATCGATCTAACCTATTGATTGATCTAATCTATCTTGTCTACTGATTAATTGGTCTAATCTATCGATCTGTAATCTACCTATACTCTCCAATACCTACCTGTCATTTAGCTACCTATCTCATCCATCTATCTTACCTATGTATCTCTCTATCACCTATCATATGTACCTATGTATCTGCCTATTTATTGATCTATCTAATCTATATGTATTTACCAATCTAGCTATCTGGTCTATCAGTTGATCTCTATTATCTATCTATCATCTAACTAGTGAGCTGTTGTAACTGTCAAGTCCAAGGGGCCAGGAGCCCCAAGTACACGTGAGCATTGGGGGACTTGTGCAAAAGGCATGTGAACCCCAGCTGCAGAACACACAGTCTTGGGAGAAACCCCATGGTTCTGTATTCTGGACACTGATTGTTTCCAAGTTACCATGAGATAACAATAGTTTGTATACCGTGGGCAAAAGAGTACCTAAAGCTGTATTTGGCGTCCTACATTCTACAGGAGTTCCATGCCCATTTTAGCAAAGAATATAACCAGAATGAATAATTTTCTGCAGTGTTCACCTGACGGCTCGTAGGGTCGGGGAAGAAAAGAACATCCTTGGCTGCCAGCCTCCATGCTTCCTCTTCAAGATGCCTCTGTATTTTTATTTATTTCTTTATTTGACACCAGAGAAAGCACACGCAGGGGGAGCTGCAGAGGGAGAGAGAGAAACAGGCTCCCTGCTGAGCAGGGATCCCAATGTGAGCCTTGATCCCAGGACCCCGGGATCATGACCTGAGCCAAAGGCAGATGCTTAAGCAACTGAGCCACCCAAGCACCCAAGATGCCTCTTCAAAACTAACTATCATTTTGGTGTTCCTATTTAATGCAGAAATTATTGAGGATGTATTCTAAAACTTCCCAGTTGCTAGCTGTTTCTAAACACAGAGTATTAAAATCTCCTACTTGGATTTCCAACACATCCATTTTGCCTTTTGTTTGTTTGTTTTGTTTTGTTTTGTTTTTGTTTTGTTTTGTTTTTCCATTCTGCCTTTGATTTCCGTCATTTTCTGCCTCCTCTGTGCGAAGTTATAACATATCACATTTGCATGAGTAATTTGTTCACCGTGACACCGAATCATACAAGGCTGTGATTTGCTATCATTTACCATCATTTCCGTGCACCGGTGCCCAGCTGGATTGCACTGGCTCTTGCCAGTGTGTGTCTGCACACAGGAATCCAGATCAGGCCCATTCTCTGTGCATCGAAGGCCACAGTCTCGGAGAACCCTCAGGTTCAGACCCTGGGGAGGCTCACTGTTCCCTAGGTGGGTGTCTGCTCCCTCAGGCCATCATCCCACCAGTTGGCAGTGGAGCGACCACCTATACCCAGGGCATTACTGCAGGGCAAATTACACAGCAATTGAGTAACTCACAGGTCATGTGATTTCTTTGTCTACAGTTCCTCCCCTCCCAGGATCTCTGGGCTCCGAGGTCAAGGTTTCAACCCTCTCCTCACTACGCCTGATCTTTTTAAAGAAACAGTCCCCATCCTGAGCTGTGTAGGGCCAGCAGGGTCTGTGTAGGGCCAGCAGGGTCACCTAATTAGCAACCCACAGAGGCTCCTATCACTTGGGGAACTTCAAGGGCTTTGAAACTGTGCCAGGACCCGGGGACAGAGATCAGCTACATCTACCATGTGTGCCCCGGGGTGACTTTCCAGGTGACACTGAGCCCTCTCCACTGGGCCAAACCTCAGCCTTCTCACCCTGCTTCTCCCTTCAATGTCAGGGGGATGGCTGAGTCACAGCCGGGCACACTTGCCCCCTACCCGTGAGAGGTGCCCAGCACTCCCATTCATGCCCAGGATACACCAGAACGTCCTCCCAAACCCACCTCTGCAGTCTGGCCAGGTCTCAGCCTACTCCTGTCCAAGCCTGGAGCCTTCCAGGGACAGGTCAAACCCAACACGCTGGAAGACAGAAACACAATCACTCTGAGGTTGGTTTGGGGTAGGTTTTCTCACAGCTGTGTCTCCATTGCCTGGAATGGCTCTCAGCATTGGAGGCCAGATACTTCCTCTCGATCAATACGTATATTATACATACATATTTTGTCTGCATGATCTTGATGAGGTGATCCAGGGCAGCCCCTAGGTGGGGCTGGCTGCCACAAGGACCAGGCTTGTGTTTATATACATATTGCTACAGAATTAAGATCAACCTGTATGTGGGTAGATACATACAGACACAGACTGACACAGTAGAAATACTGTGGATAGATAAGTTGATACAGATATAGGCATACATTGACACAGATTGCAATTGAATACTCATCAATATATCTTGTAATCCAATCAACACACGTATATACAAATATATGGTTGTTCATGGAACTGTTGATTGATAAACAGAGGCAAATAAAAAAGTTTTGGAATGCGTTTGGGCAAACATTGGTTCAGGCAGCACCCAATCTAGCAGATTAAAAGTCATGCCAAGGTGCTGTACCAAATGAAAGACTTCTGTAGGTAGAAGGGAGTCACGCAGGGAAAAGCGGCTAGTTATTATAAGGTTACTTTCCTGCAGGGAGGGGACGGCAGGGGCCTGCCAGGCCAATTTCCTCACCAGGGCTGAGCAGCTAATTCCTGACCAGTTAGTGTAAGATTCCATTTCTGGAAGAGCCGAAACTGTCATGAACATGTCTGCGTTTGGGGAGCTGGGGCTTAACATAGGCACTGCTTTCGGGGCCTCTTATTTTTAGCAAAATAAAAATGAGCATCTGGAGGTCTGCCCATCTAGAATTCAGGCACAGGTGAAGTCCAGGGCACAAAAAACATGCGTCTTGGCTCATGTATGGCATGAAAAGGTTAAGTATGTAAGTAAGAGGGGAAGATAATGATTTAGGTATAAGAAGAAAGAAATTTTTCTCTGTGGAGGAGCACCTGGGGGGCCTCCATCAGTTAAGCCTTCAGCTCAGGTCATGATCCCAGGGTCCTGGGGTCCAGCCCTGCATTGGGCTCCCTGCTCCATGGGGAGCCTGCTTCTCCCTCTCTCCCACTCATGCTCTCTCACTTTCTCTCTTTCTCTCTCAAATAAATACAATCTTGTTTTGTTTTTTTTTTTCCTCTGTGGAAAGAACCACAGGAAAAACAAAAAAGAAGAACCAGCAATACTGTGGCTTTGGGACAGCTTTTACCGGACGCAGGTGTGTGCTTCCCAGCACCCCCTACAGCAAGGTGGACATGCAGAGGTATTTCCAGGACACACACGAAATCCACAGGGGTAACGTGATGAATTCTGCTATTCTGGACTGAACGTTTGCCTTCCACCCTCCAGATGCGTACAAGGAAACCCTGAGCCCACGGTGATGGTGTTAGGAGGGGGCCCGTGGGAGGTGATCGGGCTGACGTGAGATCATGGGGCACCCCGTAGGATTAATGTCCATATAGGAGGAGGAAGAGACCAGAGCTCTAGCTCTGTCTCCACCATGCATGGGTCAACAGGAAGGCAGCCGTCTGTGAGCCAAGAAGTCAGAACTCGCCAGAACCAGGCCATGCTGACATCCAGCCTCCAGAACGGTGGGAAACAGATGTCATGGTTTGAGCCACCCATCTGTGATATTTTGCTGTGGGAGCCTGAGTAACTAAGACACCTACCCAGGAAATAGGAAAGTGGGAGGAGTCACAAAATGCTTTTAGATGAAAAGGGTCATATTTTTTTTTCCCGAGATAAACAATATAATAGCAAACACGTCAGGGAACATGAAACAAAACATAGATGAGAACCAAGAACTAGAGGAAAGGAGGATTACAGGAGGAATACTGGAACATATCTACCGTTCTGTCCATGGTTATTAAAATGCAAAATTCAATTAATAAGGTAGGAGTGGCTAGCTGGTCCAGTCAGTAAGACACCAGACTCAAAAAAAAAAAAAAATTTTTTTTTGAGAGGGTAGGAAGGGGCAGAAGGAGAGAGAGAGAACCTTAAGCAGGCTCCATGCCCAGCACAGAAAACTTGACTATCCCAGACGCTGGCCCTCGCCAGGTGGAAATGCGCTACCCCAAACCCATCCCTGCTGGGACGCTGTCACAGAAGACAAGTAGGCAGCTGGCCTTTCCGCCCTGCTGTGCAATACCCGAGTGTCGGAGGAGGCCAGAGGGCAGCTGGAATGCCCTCCTCTGCTCGGTGGGCGTGTCTGCCCCCCACCCCCGCACTGGGCCGTCTGCTCAGCAGGGGTCTGCTTCTCCCTCTTTCTCCCCTCTCATGCTCTCTCTCACTCTCACACACTCTCTCCAAATATTGAAAAGAAAAAAAAATGCGGCCTCAGACGCCAGGTTGCGTGGTCTCGCCTGGGTCCCCATGGCCAGAGCCAGGCTCCATGGACACCAGGCCAGCTGGGGCTGGTGAACACACGATGGAGAGGAAGCAGCAGTCTCTGATGCAAACCATGAGGGCGAAGACCAGAGCTTTGTTCACCCGGTGTCCCAACAAGCATCATCAGAGCCACAGAACTGTGGAGGGACCCTCCCAGAGGCCTCAGAGATGCTCCCTGGGCACAGTGCTCGTGTCCCAGAAGGGTCTACTGGGAGGAGGCCATTTCTAACGGGAACTAGACTTAATAGAACCAGTGGAGATGAAACAAGACAGCGAGTGTTCATGCAATGTGGTAAGGACAAATTCTTTGCAAATGAGATTTCCCTTGTGAGAGTAGTCAGATCATTAGCAGAAGCTGGAGGGAGGCGGGGGCCAGAGGGGCTGGGGTTCAGGATCCTTCCTCAGCTTCTACGGCCTTTCGGTACAGGAGTCCACCCCTGCCTCCCTCCAGGTGGCCTGGCTGGTCACTCGCCATGCTCCTTTCTGCTTCAGACAGAGAAAGGGCTGCCGTGGCCTTTCTTGGAGGCCACACCAGGCCAGGGAGGTGACCATGGGGCCCAGGCCGACGCACCTCTGAGCATCCAGGAGCCCCAGGAGAGGTGGCAGGACCCTCACCTCCTTCCCCGAACAAAACAAACAAGCAGATAACACCATCCGGTTCTGCTTTTTATTGGTGTGTCGGTGTGTATACAGCAAGTCCTAGAGGGAACACGAGGGGGCGAAGCCCAGGAGGGCGACCTCCCCACCCTCCCCCCACACACGCATCCTCTCTGCCAGGCCAGGTACTCAGTGAACCTGGGCCAGGTTGTGTTTCTTGTACAACAGCGCCCGCCTCTTCTCTCGCTCGCGCACGAAGGCGCGCAGGCGCGCAGTTGGGAAGGTCACGGCCGCGGGCTGGAAACCAGCAGGGCCCTCCTCCGTTAGCCACGCGCACTGCAAGCAGCTGGACGCGCAAGGCCGGCCCCTGGAGGGAGGGCAAATGTGTCGGCTGCGCTCTCGGAGCTGGGGCCGGTTGGGGAAGGGAGGCAGCAAGTGGGACAGGCAGGCCGGGACAGGTGGAGGGGGTTGGACTGCCTTACCACGGGTGAACGCACAAAGCGCTCCGGAGAAAACCCACGGCGCCGCCGGACAGCCCCGCATAGCAGCGACTCAAGCGGACTAGCCCCTTGCGAAGGCTTTTCTGCATGTCACGTGTCCCTTCACTGCTCACGGGGTACTCCGCGCTCAACCTACGCGCGCGGGGGTCAGGGGACTCAGGTGACCCTCGGGTGGGCGTGCGGGGGCACCGGGGGCTCTGGGGTCACCCTCGATGGATGGGGCGGCACGGGGATCTGAGATCATCCTCACATGTATGGGAAGACACGAGACCTGAGGTCGCCCTCGGACGGAAGCCCCACGGGGGCTCCGGGGGCACCCTGGATGGATCCCCAGTCTCCCGCCCCTGCGTTTGGGGGACTCACATGATGAAGGCTGTCACGCCTATGGCCCAGATGTCTGTCTGCGGGACGGCACCCTGACCCTCCAGGAGCTCAGGAGCTGGGGGCGGACACGAGAGAGCGCACAGGGGAGAGGCTGGGTGTGTGCGGTGCAATGGGGAGGCAGCCAGGACGGGGGGCGGGGCTTCCTCCGGGCCCACCCTTCTCCCCCAGGTCAGGTTGGCGCCTGGTCCCTGCGCACCCATGGTTTCCACGTAGTCTTTGAATCTCTCGGGGGGCTGGACCCTCTCCTGGGCGAGGTTTTGGGCGTTGCCCAGGTCGACGACCTTGAGTAAGTTGTACTCGGTGACGATCATGTTCTCGGACCTGAGGTCCAAATGCAGAATGCGCTGGGCGTGCAGGTACTGGGCGGCGCTCAGCATCTGCCACAGGTAGTCCTTCACCTCCGATTCTGAGTAGCAGGCCCTGGGGGCGCACGGGGAGGGGGCTCGGCTCCATCCACGGCAGAGGGAGCGCGGGGATACTGGGCCTTTTTGTGGGCTGGGGAGGGTCTGCTTAGCTCCCAGACCCGGGCTGGCCGGTGGAGGCGGGGCTGGGAGGTGGGCGGGGAGGTGCGAGCTGGTCCGCACCGTGAGCCCCTCTTCCCCCGGGCGCAAGTACCGCCCCGCCCGGGCCCCGCCTTCAGGCCCGGCCTCACCTCTCCGCCAGGCAGGGCAGCAGCTCGGGTCCCGAGCACAGCTCCAAGATGAGAACCAGGTGCCGGGGGCTGAGGTAGGCGGCGTGTAGCTGGGCCAGGTGCGGGTGACGCAGGCTCTTGAGGGCTTCGTATTCGCGCAGCACTGCAGTCCTGTCCTCGGGGCGGTAGGGCACGATCTTCGCGGCCAGCGCGCGTCCGCTGGCCTTCTCCCGGCACTGCCGCACCACGCTGAAGCGGCCCCTGCGGGAGGAAGCCCCGGCCGGGCTTGTGAAGACTCCCTAACGCGCCCTTCTTCCCGGGGTCAGAAGAGCCAACCCGGCGAGCCTTGGGGAGGAGGGCGCAGATGCTCCGCTCCAAGCTTGTGTGGATGTGAGGAGTGGGGAGGGAGGCTGGGGTGGGGGCGGGGAGCCGGCAAAGCCAGTGGGCGACGGGCTGTGGCACCTTCGAATCTGCGTCTGGAAGGCGAAGGTCTGCGTGCTGCGGAGGGGCTGCGCCGGCGGCAGGACGCGGCTCTCTTCCTCCGAGGCTGTGGGGGACGAGCCAGTGACCGGGAGGCACCCCTACAGCTCCAGGTCCCCCCAGCATGGTCTCCCATACCCCTTCCCAGGCCTCCCAACCCCCACACTTTGATCTCACTTCCCTTGGGCCATTTGGGGGCAGGGGCCTACCCGTTAGGACAAGCCATCCCAGCCGGTGCTTGTGACCAATGAGCTTGCAGGGCACCCCACTACCGCCGCCCCCCAGGCCTCGCAGAGCGGCTCACCCAGGTGGCTGGGCCCTCCCAGGAGGACTTCCTCTGAGGGGCTGCTGTAGGGTCCCATGCCTGCCTTGCTGACACAGGCCGTCCGGAAAGTGTACATGCCACCCCTGGAAAGCTTGGTGGCGAGGTGGCAGCAGTCAAAGACGTCAGAAGCCAGTGTGCTCCAGCTGCCGCCTGGGCCACACAGGGGTGGGTGAGAGACCCTTCCCCAAGGGAACACAGAGGGGCACCCCCTGCCGACCCCGGGGCTGCTTAGGGAGGGCTCCTACCTTCCAAGCTGCACTGCACAATGTATGTCACAGGCCCATAGGACTCCACAGGCTTCCAGACCAGCAGCACCCCGTCGGCATACACCTCCCCGATGTCCGGGCGTGGAGAAGACGAGGGGCGCTCTGCGGGCCCATGGTGCACAGTCTGAAGGGGGCTCCCCATGACTCCCCACCGCCGTGTGCAGCCCAGCCAGCCCTGCCTCACCCTCCTGCACCTGCTGCCAGGTCCCTGAGCCCACCATCCCCTGGACCCATTCATGCAGGTCCCCTTCAAGCACCCACTGCTAAAGGGGCCCAGTGCCTCCTCTGGTGGAGACCTCGGTTGGTGTCTGCCGCACCAGGCTCCCCTCCCACCAGGGTAGCTCAGCAGCCCCACAGAGTGGCCATAAGTGATGGCCCTCTGCCAGCCGCAGAATCCCATCAGAGGGGCCTGTCCCAGACACTCAGCTTCATCCAGCAGCCTTGAAGGACACTGGGGGGTAGGCCACCGTGGGAATCAAGCTAGTCCCACAGCCCCTGTTCTGCCTCCTCGGCTCCCCCTCCTGGGGGTCCCAGTCTGCAGGGAGGACCTAGGGCTTCTGCAACCCCAACGGGGATGACCGGGGGGGTAGGCATCCCATTCTGTGGGCCTCCTCAGTGAGGGGGACCTGCAGGAAAGAACTCACCAAGTGACAGGTGGTCTCCAGGTTCTCCAGAAGCCCCCCATCGGGGTCAGTCCCTGCCCCATCCCCGCAGAGGGGTCTGGTGCAGTCCACTCACCTGCCTTCCGGAGGACAGCCGTGGTGGCCACTGTCCCCAGCGTGTTGCTCACACTGCACGTGTACACCCCCAGGTCCTCGGCCTTCACCACCAGGATGGTCAGAAGCTGGAAGTTCTTGAGTGTGGAGGAGATGAGGATGCGGCTGGTGCTCTCCAGGGTTGCCCCGTCTGTAGCAGGACAGAGCAGGCCTGGGGAGCGGCTCAAAGAGGCACCCTGCCTTGAGACCCCTGCCCTCTTGGGGCCCGTCTCTCTCCATATGATGAGAGCAGTGCCCCCAAGGAACACCCCTGCCTTCCTGCCCCCCAGCCACAGAACACCTCCTTACCTTTGGTCCAGGTGGCCTGCACAGCTGGCTGGGCCGACACTTGGCAGGCCAGAGTCACGGACTGGCCCAGGACCACTGTTTCATCTGCAAGCTCCTTTACAAATGATGGTGCTAGGGCATGGGAAAGGAGGCAGGCAGGCTTTCAAAAGTGATCCCCAACCCGAGAATACACCCTGTACCCCCGAGAGGGGGATCCTGGGGAAGCCCATGCCTGCTCAGCTCATCTTCAACTAGCACCTCTCCTCCAGGAAGTCCTCCAGGACTCCCCCAATGCTGGGCACTGGAACTGCTCAAGCCACAGTAATCTGGTTTCCAGCCCTTGTGGATGTCAGCTTGCCCCCTCTACCGGTCCGGGCCCAGGAAGGGGTTGCCTTCCCCTACAATCAGGTCCCCTAGGCTGCAGTATGGCTCAGCTCCTGGGAAGGGCACCCACCTCGGTCCCTATTCTTCAGGCCCAACCGGAAGGAAGCCAGGCCTGCCTTCTTCCTGGGGGGGCTCTCTTTCTCCAGACCTGCAGGGAGGAAGAGGCCTCTGGAGGTCACACCTGAGGAGCCCAGCTCCCTTGGGAGCACAGGAGAAAGACCCCAGAGCCATGCACTGTGGGATTCCCATGTGGCAGAAGATCCCAGAGGCTTTTGTGGCAAAGGAGCTCATCTGTGGCAGAGACCACCCCCTCTTGACCCCTCAGGATCAGTTATCTTGCAAGGGCCCCAGGGGCAGCGACAGGTCAGGCAGGGCTGTCGTGCCTGGATCCTCTCCGTAGGGGGAGCTCCAAGCCTCCTGAGGTCCCCGCACTGGGCTTCAGACGCACTTGGGGAGAGGGTGAGGCCACGTGGGTGACCTCTGGAACAGCAGCCCCTGTGTGTGGCAAGGCGAGGCGGGACCCCGGAGCAGAGGGGCCCTTGTGTCACCCCAGCCCCTCTGAGCAAGGGAGGTGCGGTGCCCCTGCCAGGGCGGAGGGTGGGGGAGGGTGCGGGAGTCACCTTCAGGCCTGCCCTTCAGCAGGCGGGAGATGTGGGCCATGGAGGCCCTCACCCTCCGGCGCAGACCCAGCTCCACGGGTTCCTCCAGCAGCGTGTGCCTCCCCGGGACGTGGAAGAGGCCACCCGAGGGGGCTGACCACTTGCGCTTCCTACTGCCCACAGTCTCCCTGAGCGGGGTCTCCACGTCCTCTGGCGCCTCTGCGACCTGCAAGCTGGCCGGTGGGCCCAGGGCACCCGGCCAAGGCCACCCAGCCTCCGGGAACTCCGCCAGCTCCTCCCCGGCCTCAGACTCAGGGGACGGTGGGGGCTCTGGCTGCACAGGCTTGGGGACTTTCCTGAAGATCATGAACTCGAAGGGCAGATACTTGATGTCGTAGAGGTCAGACAGGTTGAGATAGGCAGGCTCCACCTCGGAGATGTCCAGGGACACCGTGTCGGCCCCTTCCGAGTCCCCAGACAGGTCTCGGATCTGTACCAGGGACACCTGGGAGCCCCCACCGAAGTCCTCCCATGTGCTCAGCTCCGGGGAGGCCCTTAGGGCTGTCCCACTGCCCTCAGGAGGGGGTGCCGCGCTGGCCTGAGGTGCCGGGCTCTGCGCCCCAGCATCGTCGTGCTCCTCAGAGGACTGAGAGGTGGCCCAGGCCATCCTGGCCCACAGGGGGCCCTGCCCCAGCATGCCCCCCGCGTCCCCGCCAAAGGCAAAGGTGCCATAGCCTGCCACTCCTGCATAGCCCCCACGGCGCGCCCCCACGGAGAACTTCCGTGTGGTGGCCTGCTCCTGAGGCCGCTGTGGGCTGGCCTCGACCTCTGATGCGTCCTCCGGCTCCACGGCCAGGCCCTCCGCATCCTGTAAGGGGCCAGGCTCCGTGCCCACTGGGGAGGCCAGTGCTGGGGCTCTAGGAAGACTCGGCCTCCCAGGGAGAGGAGTGTGCTCTGGTCCCTTCTTAGAGCCTGGCTGGGGGCTTCCTTGGGCTGGGGAGATGGGGGCTGTTGGCTCCCCAGAGAGGAAGGAGCTCAAGTGTGCCAGGTCACCCGTGCACTGCTTTGAAGGGAAGGAGCCAGAAGGCTGTGGTGTAACAGTCTTATGGGGGCCACGGCCTTCCAAGGGATGAAAGGAAGGGGCGGGCTGCCCCCCACAGCTGTCCTCACAGGACCCCTCTTGCCCAGTGGACCCCAGGTCGCCACCGACGGACTTTAACAGTAGCGGCCCCTGCTGGGATCCCTCCAGATGCTCCATCTCCCTGGCGCAGGTGACCCCTCCTGGCCAGCCCTCCCCTGAGCCCGCCTGGAGGCCCGAGAGGGCCGGGCCGGGGCACTGCCCTCCGCCACAGGCCTCCGTGGAGGAGCTTGCGGCGTGTGGCTGGTCAAGCTCCAGGGAGCGGCTGCGGCCGGGTGCCCCGCGGGCGCTGGAGCCCGGCAGCCTCAGGGCGGTCTCGAAGGAGGGCGCTTTGGCCATCAGGGCGGCCTGCTCTTCCCGGGCGGCCTCCTCCTCCAGCGCGCGGTGCTCCAGCAGCGGCTCGCGCAGGCCGGGCAGGGCGCCGGCGAAGTAGCCGCCCTGGAGCAAGTGCCGCCGCCGGGCCGGGTGCCGCCGCCCGCCCGAGGCGGGGCCTCCGCGCTCCGGGCCCTCGCCCGCCTGCTGGTAGAAGAGGCTGCGGACCACGCTGTGCCGGGGCACGCAGCCCGGGGCGCCCACGGGCGGCGTGCGCGGAGGCGCGGGCGCGGCGGGCCCGCAAGCCCCGGTCTCCTCCGGCAGGCTGGCGGACGGGCGCAGGAAGCCGCGCGGGTGCAGCAGCGGCGAGTGCGTCACCGGAGATGGCGGCAGCGACCTGGCCCGGGCGAAGGGGGCCAGCTCGTCGTCAGACGAAGAGGACGAGCTGCTGGACGAGGCGCTGGCGTCGCCGCGCAGGTGCCGGGCCACCCCGAGGGACGGGCTGTCGGGCGGGCCCTGGAGCAGCTCCGGAATGGAGCGCATCACCAGGATGGACTTGTAGCTCATCAGGGAGCGCTGGGGGAGGGTGCAGGGGACAGGGGGGCATCAGCCGCGTGCCCGCGCCTTCCCGCTCCTGGTGCGCCCAGAGGGGCACCCAGGGGCTGGGGCGCGCGCCAAGCTCCAGCCTCAGGCCGTACTGCTGTGTCGTTCCGCCCCTGCCTTTGCTGGGACGTCGCAGGTGCCTCCCGCCTCGACCCGCCCCGACCCGACGGCCCAGAGAGCGCACACGCCAGCGAAGGGTGAACAAGGTTCTCGTTTCCCAGGCCCGCCGGGACGCACCGCTATTCCTCGGGGCCAGGATCCTCTGGCGGGCCTCCAGGCCCCTCCTTGCCTCTAGCCCCGCCTCGCGGTTCCCGTCCCCTTCCCCCCAACCCCAGCTCTCCCCTCCCCGCCTTCCGCGCCTACCCGCACCCCGCCCCCGCCCCACCACTCCGGGAGGCTGGCGGCTCACCTGCCAGCGGCTGCGGGCCAGCAGGAACTTGAGCTGCTTGGTGTTGATGAAGTGGGCCTCCTCCGCGGGCACGGACCTCTGAGGGGGCCCAGGTGAGAGGGGCCGTGAGGGGAGACCCTGGTGCACCCGCTGGCCCACGCCGGCCTCCGTTTCTCTCCCTGGGCAGGCCTGCTGGGGCTCAGCCTACTCACCTGGAACCAGGGGTGGGCGAGGCACTTGGCTGCACTGGGCCGAGCCCTAGGAGGACAGGAAGGCCAGGGGTCAGGCCAGAGGGTCAGCTGCAGGCTCAGGCCTCGGGGAACCCCCAGTTGGGGAAGGGCTGTGCACTCACTCGGGGGCCCTCTGCAGGGCAGCCTTGATGAAGTTCCGGGCATCATCACTGAGGTGGGCAGCTGCCGGGCTGCTCCAGGACACCCGCCCCTCCAGAATGTTCAGGAGGGTGGCCCGGTCACTCTCACCAGCGAATGGGGATGAGCAGGTCAGGCTAAAAGCACAGACACGCCTTGCCTTCAGGTGTGACCTGGTCTTCTGGATCCACAGGGGGCAGGTGGCCAGGACAAGGGAGCCCCCAGCCCTGCCTGGGGACAGCCACAGTGCCACTGCCATCCAGCCCTGAGAATCCCCACAATGGTCTGAGATCTGCTCAGAGAGCCAGGTTCAGCCTGGGACACGGATCCAAGGGTCAGCCTGGAGTACATACCCAGCCTTAGCTTGGGATCCAGGTGCCATCTACACTGGCAGCATCCCCAGGGCAGCAGCAACTGTTATGAGGGGACTTCCACAAACTACCCAGACCTTTTAGGGACACAGTGCACTGCTTTGCCCACTGACTAGGCAGAGCTCCTCTGGGACAGGGTGTGTACGAGGAGAGCTCAGCAGGAACCACTTATCAGTTGGCTGACCACTGGTTCCCATAATAGCTGCCCTTTGGGTCCTGGGTCTTTGTCTGGGGAGGAGCCAGTAGTGCTCACGGCCTCCCATGGGCCTGATGCGGGGGCTGGGAGAGCGCTGGAGCTGGCTTCGGAGGAGGAGGAGGTGGTGGACAGAGGCAGGGGGCTGCTCACCTGAGGTAGGAGATGACCCCCATGGCCCTGCAGGAACAAAACCACAGTCAAAGGATGTGCTCAGGGTTGAGGGGTGCAGGGGCAGGAGGAGAGGGCAGGGAGCATGTGTGGGGGACCTGCTGGCCTGAGAGCTCACCAGATGTCGGAGGCTTCGCTCACAGGGGTCTGCTCGATGATCTCTGGGGACACAAATTCTGGGGAGCCGTACTTGCTGTACTGTGGCTCTCCTGGGGTGATTTTTTGGGCAAAGCCAAAGTCGCAGATTTTAATGTCTTCCCGAGCAGGGTGCACCATCAGGATGTTGGGGGGCTGTTAGGGAGAGTCAGGGAGGGGTGAGGCCATGGCCAGGGAGGTGACAGGGAGCACTCAGGGCTGTGATGGGACCCCACAGTGTGGAACTGTGGGCTGTCCTGGGGGATTTCAGCTCCATTTGGGGACATGCTCCAATTTATCCCAGCTGCACCCCACCAGAAAGAGCTCCCCATCCCCAGAGGCAACAGGTGCTAACGGAATCTAGAGGAGGTCGGCCTGGCTACCTCCCCCCCGGCCACCCCCGCAGCCAGCAGGCTCCAGGCTCCCACCCGTCCTCCCAGGTCCCTGGGGACCCCAAGGTGGCCACACACCTTTATGTCCAGGTGGAGAACACTCTGGCTATGCAGGTATTGCAGCCCCTCAACCAGCTGCTGGACGTAGACCTTGACCTACAGCCAAGGCCAGGGCTCAGGTGGGAGCCATCCCCCATGTCCTCCTCCACTTCCTCTTCCCTCCAGCTCTGAGCTTGGGATGGTCCCACGGGGCAGCTATGTGCACAGCCTCCCAGACCCCCCCGGTCCCTAAGGCCAGAGGATTCCTCCAGCCCAGCCATGGACCAGCCTGGCCGCAGCAGGAAGCACTGCGTCTCAAGCCCAGGATAGGACAGCCTCAGGCGAGGTAGGGCTGGGAGGGCCCATCAGGGAGGGCGAGGATATGGGAGGGCTCGGGGAGAGCTCCTGAGGAGCTGCCACGCCCCAGGAGCCCTGGGGCACCTCAGAGGCTCTCTGAGCTGGGGAGTGCTGGGGGCCTGTGCTGGCATGGGGAGCAGGAGGCCGCTGGTCACCTCAGCCTCTGTCACCACATTCTTCTTGAACAGACGGTCTAGTAGCTCCTCTGATGAGCATCTGGGGCTCAGATCAAGGAAAGCTCTGGCGTCTGGAACCCACCCAGCCCCGCACACCTTTGGCAAGTCTTTTCTTGGGGTGGGGGTAGGCATGGGGCCATGCTGGGGAGGCAGGGGCTCCAGCTGAGGAGGGCAGGAGGGACAGGGATCCTGAGAAGAGGGGCTGACACCCGTGGGCGGCAGCAGCAGAGTAGGAGGGGAGCGCAGAGCGCATGTGGCCCTCCCTGGAGCCTGGATGGGCAGCCCACGGACCCTTTAGGGCATCAGGGCTGAGGGCAACCACTCAAGTGGGACTTCCCTGCTAGAGGGGCCACGTGGAGCATGACAGGGGCCCACCGAAGGCAGGTGCTGGACCCTGTGGACACAGCCCTGCCCACATTCCGGGCCCACGGAGCCATATCTGCCAGGAAGGTGCCGGATGCAGAGACACCAGAACAACCGGCGGGGGGAGGGGGGCGGGGGGGTCAAACCCCTGGCTGCCCAGGGCGCGCCCCTCTCCGCACTCTCTCCAGCTGAGGGCGGGATACAGCTCCAGCACAAGGATCAGGGTCTTCCGGGTCTCAAACTGGTCCAGCAGCCCGGTGACCAGAGGGTGGCTCAGCGTGGCCAGGATGTCCCGTTCGCGATACGCCTGTGTGCGCGTCCTGCTCCGCAGGGCGATGAACTTGGCTGCGCAGAACATCTGGTTTCCCTTGTGTTGCACCCTCTTCACGAAGCCGAACACGCCCCTGTGGAGGGGAGCCACGCTGGGCACCGGGGCCAGGCTCCCAGGGTTCGGGGCTGGAGGAGTCCTCCAGGGAAGGTGGCTTCTCGGGACGGTGCTTCTGGGAAGCCTGGGCTCCCGGGGCGGGCACTCGGGGTAGGGACTCCGGGAGGCGGGGCTGGGGATGGGGGCTCGGGGGAAGGGACTCCGGGAGGCGGGGCTGGGGGGTGTCTAAGACTTGGGGGTAGGGATTCCGGGAGGGGAGGCTGGGGGCACAGACTCAGGGTAGGAACTCTGGGAGGCGGGGCCGGGGCGGGGACTCGGGGAGGCGGGACTGAGGGGTGGGGTATCAGGGAGAGACTCTGGGAGGCGGGGCTGGGGCGGGGACTCGGGGAGGCGGGGCTGGGGCGGGGTATCAGGGAGAGACTCTGGGAGGCGGGGCTGGGGCGGGGTCTGAGGGAGGGACTCTGGGAGGCGGGGCCGGGGCGGGGACTCGGGGAGGCGGGACTGGGGGGCGGGGTGTCAGGGAGAGACTCCGGGAGGCGGGGCTGGGACGGGGTCTGAGGGGGGGACTCCGGGAGGCGGGGCTGGGGGGGGGGACGGGGGGGGGGGACTCGGAGGGGGGGGGAGGGGGCGGGGCTTCCAGGGGGAGACAGGGGCGCCTGGGGCTGGCTTTCTGGACCAAACCTTCCAATTTCCTCCTTGACCTCGTAGAAAGAGTGCAGTTTCCTTCGATAACTTTGCTTCTCCGACTCCAGCTCGCCGTCTCCTGCAAGGAGCGGGAAGCCTTCGGTTTTGGTTTTGGTAAAGATGGCCATCTCCCCTTGTGCTGGAGCCTGTGAGAGGCCACCCACCCATCCTGTGCCCGCGAGCAGCAGACACTCCGGTTCTGGGAGGGACGCCCGACTCACCCCCATGGACTACCAGCTCTGCTTTACATAGCACCTGGCCGCCAGCATTGCGGGCCAGGCATGTGTAGACACCGGCATCGTGCTGGGTCACGTCCCTCAGCACCAGGGAGTAGGTGGTCCCGTCCTGCTGCTGGCTCAGCCGGGCGCCGTCCACCAGGTGGGCATCGTCCTGGGGCCATAGAAGGGTGGGGCGGCCATCAGCCCACCCTGGGTCCCCTGCAAGTCAGCCTGTCCCGCCCTCATGAGTGTCTTGCCGTTAGATGGGAATGCCACACAGTCCCCAAGCCCAGGCCCCCCCCACAGCACCTGTCCCTACCCGGTACCAGGTCACCATGGGCTGAGGGTTGCCCTCAATGACCGCCTGGAACTGGGCTGTGCTGCCCCTCTGTGCCTGCACATCTTCGATGGTGACCTGCATGGACGGGGGCCCTGGAGTGCAGGAGGAAGCCTGTGAGGGGGGTGGGCCAAGCTGTGCTTCCCGCCCGGCCCATGACGGCCCCTCCAGCATGGAATCATCAAGCTGGCGCTTGCAGTCACAGACCCCTCATGGACCAGCGTTGATCCTGGGCCTGTCCTGACACCCCAGGTGGGCAGCCAGGCCCTGAGATAGTCCCCCCGGGAACAAAGCCCACCTGCCCCCTAAATGAGGAGAACCCCCTCCTGACTTTGCCCAGGCCCCGATGGCCAGAAGTGCTTCCTTCTGTCTAACCTCTGTCTGTCCTGCTTAGACCTTCGCTGTCCACCCCTGCTGGGGAGAGCGGCACTCAACATCCGTTTCCCTACTGTCAGCACCCCAGGGGGAGAGACCTCACCCCTCCCATGGATGTACCTCCCAGCAAATGCAGGGAAAGGGGCAGTGAGGCCTCTGGCCACAGCAAGGCTGGGACAGGCCAGGTGGCTTCACAGGTTCCTCTGCACACGTGTCCCCCCAGTCCAGGGCATGGGGAGCACAGGTGTAACCTACTTGTGGCAGCCGCATCGCTGGCCTGGTACACGTATGTCCTGTGGGTGGTCTCCATGAACACTTGGCTGTGGATGTCCCATAGCGGCACCGCACCTGCCCCTGGCCAGGCTGTGCCCTCCATCCTGTGGTCATGGAGCCGAATGACAGTCTGCCCTTCTACTACCCTTCTGGAGTGCAGGCGGCCAAGCCTCACCGTAAGATGGGGGCATCGTCCTGCCTCCCCATCCCTGGACTGCAGCAGACATTTTGGGAGGGAATGTGCACAGAGGGGACCCAGCCCTGGGCGATGAGAGGGTTCCACCAATACCCCTCACTCTGAGGGCGACCTCTCCTCCCTGCTCTGCCCTGGGATATCCCCCCAAAATCTGCCCTAACCCAGCATGCCAGGGAGGTTACCGGATGGGCACGACACGTCCCTGGTCCTCAGTGTGGGCTCCCGAGTCCCGCTCCTGGCCCTGCTTGGGGAGACGCTGTGGCACCTTCTGGGGCTCAACTGGTAGGAGACAAATTGTGTAGTGAGTGATTGGGATGCAGCTGGGACTGTCCCCCACAATGGGCCCCATGTCGTCCTCCAGGCCCAGAGGGTGGGAACACAAGGCAGAGCAGGGACTTCAGGGATGCAGGGCCCTCTGGGTAAGAACCACCAGGGAACACCCACTTCTGAAGCCTGGGGCTCCCTGCAGAGCCTAGACCCCAAGGTACCCTTCTGCCCTAGCTCCTAGCCTGGGCCACCAGCCCTAAGGCTCCCCTCACCAGCCACTCTGCAGGGCCCTGGACACCCAGGTGCAGCAGCTTCTGTGGGGAGGGAACTCAAGGCAATATCCCTGGGGGACTCATCGGTCTGGGGTGGTGGGGGGTCTGCCCCCCTCCTCCGTCCTGTCCTCCTC
>NW_022631199.1:526312-543338 GCF_010015895.1 Lontra canadensis | reverse complement strand
CTCCTGCCTCCTCCCCCCTCCTCCTCTCTCCCTTCTCCCCTCCTCCTGCCTCCTCTTCCTGACCTGCCCAGAAGCACAGGGGACCCAGCGGTCTGCCCAGGGCTGAGCAGGACAAATACGGTCAGGAAGAAGCCCCCAGCACCCACTTCCCTGCCTAGTCTCACCAACGGGGAGACTGAGGCTCGGCGCATGGAGCCATTGGGATGTCAGCGTCCGCAGGGCTCTGCCCACTTGCCCACACAGGATGGTACCTGGGGTGGCTGCGGCTGGGGCCGGCACAGGCAGGACTCTGAGAGCAGGTGGCGCTTGCCGATCAGCCTGAGGCCACTGGGCCTCGTCAGATGCAGCTGCAGCCTCTGTGCCTGGGGGTTGGGGGCCAGCCTCCTGGAACTTGGGTGGCCCCCCACGGCCAGGGCCGGGGCCAGCAAGGTCCCCTGTGGAGGATCCTGGAGACTCAGGGCACACTGTGACTTCCTGGTCTGCTGGTTCCAGGGCAACTGGGGGAGGGACTGCAGCATCTGTGGCAGAGGCAGGTCAGCGTGTCGGGGTGAGAGGTGGCCTGGAACCCGGAAAAGGCTCCGGAAGCCTTGTCGCAGTCCTCAGAGACTCTCCTTCCCACCCGCCTGCACCACCCACCCACTGCAGGCAGTGGACTCGGGACCGGCAGGAGCATACAGGCTCCTCTGGGGACAGGTGGGCCTGGACACCTACCCTCTGTCCTGGCTTGCCCTCAGTCTCAGTTCTCCCCTTCCCTTCCCTCTGGGATGGGCTGCCCCTACCGCATGGCCCACTCCAGATCCCAGAGTATTGGGCCACCCAAGCTGGGGAGGACCCAGCCCCATGCTCTAGGGTAGCCGGGGGACAGCCTGATGCTGCCAGGGACCAGGGACTCCTTTCTGCCCTCCCAGGCCAGGCCCCGCTCCCTGCCTTGCACTTGCAGCATGGCCCCACTCAGGCCACCGCACCCCAAGGGCTCCTACCCCAGGTCCTCATACAGCCCCCGAAGGAATGCTCAGACTGTCGCACGTGTGGGCTCCCTGCCCCCAGATCCTGGAACGTTTTCCTCTTCTACCCGGAGGCCAGTTCGCAGAGCCACACCACAGCCTCACACATGCCTGGGATGCCCACCACTCCATTCCCAGCAGGTCCCCTGCCTGGAGCTCTCCCCTGCCCCAGACCTCCTCTTTTGCTGGTCTTCTGTACCCTCAGACCCTCTAGGACAGAGAGATACCTGGGCAGGCTGCTGTCTGTCTGCCCTCCATGGCACTGGGGCACCCATCCTGCCCTTACCCCATCCAAGAACATGAACATACCCCTGACACAGCACACCCTCCCTGTCAATCTCACCAACGGCCCCCATTGGGCAGGGGGCAGGAAGTCCTGCTCAGCCCCCAGCAGGCTGGGAAAGACCACTATGGGCCGTCCTGATCCCAGTATATGCACCTGTGACCGGCCACACAGCCCACGTGAACAAGCCAGGTCAGGGAACCATCATGCCTCCACCCAGGGACCCCAAGAATGGGCCAGAACCCAGAGGCAGATGCTGGGTGCCGACCCAGGGCCCTCCCCAACAAGACGCCGGAGCCACCAGACAGAGAAGCAAGACAGCAGAGCAGGGGAACTGCAGGGACCCCGTTTATTATCACTGGGGGTCACACACAGACCCTGGTCCACCCTGCAGAGAGGCCCAGGAGTTCCTGCAGGGCTGAGCCCTACGCAGGCCTCCCAGAGCCAGAGAGAAATGTTCATAGTGAAGATGTAGCTGGGGAGCCCCCCGGTGAGTGGAAGACTGGGACCCCGGCCTGGAGCAGACGCAGCAGCCTAGAGCACCTGGCAGCCTGGCCTCGTGAACAGGGCAGGACAGATGCAGAGTCCCTGACCCAGAGCTGCAGTCTGTGAGTCCCTCCAGCCTTCTGGACTTTCTGAGATGCCAGGACTGTGCACGGTGTCTTCGCTGGACCAGGCCCCCTGAGGTAGCCAGTCCTGGAGTGAGAGGGGTGGGCAGGCTCCAGCCCTGAGTTCTTGGAGACTTAGGGAGAGGCCCAGAGCACATGTGTCCATGGAGTGCTGGTTTCCGCCATGCACCCCCAGGGCCCAGCGGCCAGGCACCTGCTGGTCACGGCCTCAGCCCTGGGAGGGGCCGGGGGTCTTGTCCCCATCCGGGCGGATGTGCAGGGTGACGGTCTCGCCCACCGTCCCGAAGCTGACCGTCTGGGTGCTAACCTCTGTTTTGAAGCTGCTCTGGCCGTTGTCTGCAGACCTCTGGACCTGGATGCAGAAGGACGGCTTCCAGGATGCAGTGCTCCCAGCCTGGGCCTCCTGCATACAGAAGGAGACACCTGCGGGGCCCAGGACCCGAGGCCCCAAGGGAGACACCTCCCAGTGACTGAAAAAGCTGGGCGGGCTTTGAGGACCCAGGGGACGCCCCACGTTGAGCACGACGGGTTGCCCCACGGTAGGCTCGCTGATCTCTCTCTGGAGCACAGAGACCTCACAGGGCGGATCGTCAGAAGGACTGGGCACAGGGCCATGGCAGCCGAAGGTCTCCCCCTCCCGGGGCACGTAATCCTCCAGGTCAGCCAGCGTCAGCACTCGGCCATCGTGAATGAGGACCTTGGGGTCACGGTCCCAAAGGCCGCTGGCGCCCAGGTTGTCCTCCGTCAGGATGCCACCTCCACCCTCCACCTCCTCCATGGGGATTTCCTCTTCAGCCGCCTGGGGAAGGAACGGCTCAGGGGCCTCCTCTGGCCCCGTGTCCACGCAGAAGATGAGAGGCTCTCTAGTGCTGACCATGGCCCTGCCCTGGGCCTGGGGCTCCTGAGCCAGTAGGTTGTTGTTGGAGTTGTTTGCATTGGGGTCTCCTATGGGGGTCCTGCCAGGCAGCGTGAAGAGAAGCCCTGCCGAGCTGTCAGGTGCCTCTCTGGCGGGGGATGCACCCCTGGAACCCGTCTTCTTCACCCTGACTTCGATGGTCTCCTCAACCTCTACCCACTTGGGCTGCGGCCTCGTGCCCTGGGGCAGGGCCGGCATGTGGGACTCAGGCTCCGTCACATACAGTGTGGGCACAGTAGGCCTCCAGCCTGGATCCACCTCAGGCCTGCGGGGCTGGCCGGCCCCCAGGGAGTACAGCAGCTCGGGGGCCAATGGGCCTGGCCTGGGCGGGCTGGCAGTGCGGCGGGATGGTGAGCGGGAGGGGGACTTGTTGGGGGACCGGCGCCGGCCACGGGGACTCTTCACCACGGTGGTGATGGTCTCCTCTCTGCAGGGAGAGGGCCAAGAGAAGATGTGCACAGAGACCTAGAGCCTCGCCCGGCGCCCGCGCCATCAGCACATGCAGGGGCCATGTGAGTGACCAGATCAGTGTAGCGAGCCAGTCACACTGCGCAAACCCATTCCTCCACGTGTACCTGAGCCCACCCTCGGGAGCCCTATCCAGAGAAGCTACGAAACAAAGCACAAAGCCTCATCTGGCCAACCTCAGGCTCTAGTGTGCAGATCTCAAAACAAGAATTGAGGCTACAGGGGAGGACCATGTCGCATCACGGGGCACCTCCAACCCACACCAGGTTTGGTTCACAGTGTTTCCACGTGTGTCCCCTCTGTTTATGGCCATCTTTGCTTGGAGATGCCAGTGCTCCTTGCAGAGCTGATGGACAGGGAAGCGGGCACACAACCGTGTGCCCTTCCTTGTCTATCCCATGAGTGCTCTGTGCTTCGTATGATGGGGAGCAGGAGCCTCAATGGTCCTCAGCGGGAGATAGGTTGGCAACTGATTCTAGGTCCAGGAGGGTTGTCAGAGCCCTGATCTACTGCATGTGCTCCTGATCTGTTCGTCCGGGGTTGTGAAGCCCAGAAAAGACCTGGCTCTGGGCGTGGCTTGGCCATCACGGGCTGTGTGATGTCAGACAAGCACTTCCTCTTGCTGGGTCCCTCCCACCTACATGGGAATGGGCAGGAGGTAGGAGAGGAGGCAGAACGCAAGACCAGTTGCATGTGGGTGAACATCAGGCACTGGCCAGGGACTTTGCAGCAGCCTTGGGGGATGGGTTTGACCTCCTTTTGCAAGTGTGGACCACAAGGCTGAGAAGGCTGGACTCCTGCCCAGGGCCAAGATTCAGAAGTCCACCAGTCAGAGGTACCCTGACCTTGCTGGGTGCTGTGGGTGAAATGAGTATCAGGCAGTATCAGGGAACAGGGATGTGCTGATGAACACACCGACCCTGGGGAATTCACAACTCTCCTGGGACCTTGGACCTGAATTTTCTCCTGGGCTCAGGCACACATGTGCTGACAGCTCAATGCTGTTGCCACCTGCCTGCTGTGACCAAGGCAAGCTCATGCTCTCTCTCCATCTCCTTCAGCTTTTGTCCAACTCAGGGCTCCACCCAGGAGAAGATTCTCCCAGGGATCGGCCCGGAGATGTATGCTACCTCTTGAAGTGCACGGCAATCATAGGGCCTGCCCGCTCAGCCCTCAGCTGGTAAGAAGGAAATGCTGCACCCCCACTTAACTGATGGAGAAACTGAGGCTTGGAGGTGTGGCCTCTTCCAAAGTCACAGGACTACCTTCCTGCCTCATGCCCAGGCTTGGGAGCACTAGGTTTGTCCCTGGGTCGGAGCTTGCCCAAACATCAGGGGAACCTGGGCCAGGCCCATCTGTTGGCCTCATTGCTCTTCAGGTCACCAAGGTAGGCCAGTCAGTCACATGGGTAGTGGTATCATGCCTCCTAAATGCCTTCCTGTGTTGGGCTCATTACTGCATCCATGAAGGCATGCAGACATCCTGTACTGAGGCTCCCAGGACAGCAGGTGGGACTGCCAGGTCACAGGGGTCTCTCTCCAAGCCCTGATTCCTCCCCGTGTCAAGTCCCCGCTCTGTGGTGTGGACTTGGGGGAGACGCCTGGCACAATTCCTCCAGCTAAGTTCCTCCAGCAACACCGGGTGTGTGTTGCTACCTCCCTAAGCCTGGAATAGACTAGGCTTCAGGATGCCTCTTGAGTCACCTAGTCCAGCTGCCCCAGGTTCTAGTCCTCTCTGAAGTCCTACTGATGGGGCAGCCTGGCCCTGTCTCTGTTTCTCCATTTTGTTATCTGTAAGATGTAAATAATAGAAATTCTCCCTTCACGGGTGAAAGGGGGCGTTAGTCTATGTATAGCTCTGGCACAACCGCATACCTCCAGGGATGCTTACTACTGCCACATGTATTGTGGGCAGCAATGTGCCTTGGTGGAAGGAGGATGTTGAGGAAGGGTTAAGCCAGGATCCGACCAAATGTCTGGTGATAGGATTCTCCAAAACTTGGCTAAATGCAGGCCCCTTTAGGAGTTCATAGGCCCCAAGGAACCAACTGGAGCTTCCCAGTCAACTGGTCTTAGACCAGTCTTTTTGCCTCCTGGGTTTTCCAAGCTTTTACACCATCTCTACCTGCACACACCT
The DNA here is from genome assembly GCF_010015895.1 of Lontra canadensis. Lineage (NCBI taxonomy): Eukaryota > Metazoa > Chordata > Mammalia > Carnivora > Mustelidae > Lontra > Lontra canadensis. The sequence goes on along the minus strand of NW_022631199.1, from coordinate 537,902 downwards.
CCTACTGGAACATCCAGGTCAAAACCAACTCTGTCTTTTGTGGGCTTGTTCAGCTCCAGACCTCTTTTATTTAAGTAGCAGCAACCCCAGACTTGAGGGCACCCAACAAAATAGACGGGGTGGTGGGCGTGGCACCGGGGAATGGTTTCTCTCCTGGTTTTCTGTCATAAACCAACCTGAGCAAGCCTCTTCCCTGAACCTGAATTTCCCCATCTCCCTAATGCTAGGGTTGGGCTCGGAGATCTTTGCGGCACCTAGAGCTGTGCTGCCCACCAGGATTACGCTATTTTAATTAAATACAAGTTAATGAGAGTGCAACCTAGAATTCAATTCTTCAGTTGCATTTGACACATTTTAAATACTCAGTAGCCACATGTGGCTGGTGGCTGTTCTTGTGGTGCGCATCACAAATATAATATTTCCAACAGGACAGAAAGCTCTATTAGACAAAAGTGCCCTAGATCCTAGGGTCTGAGGGATAAAAATCCTCCCTCTAACCCACCACGGGAAGCAGTTCTTGGTCCCAGCTCCAAATTAACTGATGTGATTCTGGGTCCAAGCCCTAGGTGAGCCAGTGTGAAGTACACAGTACGTCTACCCTGTGGAAGCATTGGAACCATAGAGGCCCTGGAAGAGAAAGCTGTGAGCTGTGAAGGTAGCCAAGGCCCCACGGGAAGGTGTGTCCCCTCAGGGGTATCTGCAAATTGCTGGCAGCCTGCATGGTGAGCAAAGGCCACGTGGGCAGGCAGTTAGACAAGCAGGTGGCCAGGCCACACGGACAAGGTACAGGTGGGTTAGTGGGCATGCAGGGGCACTGCAGTCAGAAGGAAGGTTAGGAACACGCCTGCACTTACATGATGACGGTTTTCTTGGGGACTTTAGTCTCCTGCTCAGTGACTACAAAGAAAACAGTCGGAATAGCGAGGGTTACAGATCAGCCAGTGCTTGGATGCTGAACCATTTGAGGGCATGGCAGTGTAGTAGCCTTCTTGGCTTCAGGGCACTGTATCCAAGCCCTGCCTGATCTGCCTGTGTTAGGTTGGAGCCTCAGTTCTGTCCTCTTTAACACGGAGATGACAGTGGCTGCTCTGAGTGGCTGGGGGATGAGTGTGTGTGACCTCAGAGCGTTCCACATGAGGAAATGAGGGTCCTGCAGGGACTGCAGAAAGAGCAGGGGTCCCATCTGGGCTGCGCAGGCAGAAATCCCAGCTCCTTCTTCAGCCCATGTGCCCAGGGAGCCCTGGGAACTTGTCAAACTGGAGGTTCCACTTCTCAGAAAGAAACTGAAGGCTGGGGTAGGGGAAGGAAAGGCCCATGGGAGCCAAACTAGGACTGGGATGGCTGGTGCCTAATTTATAAGAAATCCTAATGGCCAAAAGCATCTCTCCAGGGGAAAGGGACACTGGAGTCCTAAAGATGGCACATCTGAGCTCTGTACCATGAGGCCATGGAAATCCCATCAGGAGCAACCAGAGACACCTGGACAGAGTCCTGAGCTCTGAGTGAGCAGGGAAACCTAGATCTCTCCATAAAAGCTTCCCATAAACTTAACTGCCTCGATTGTCCTATCTTTCCATCTTCCTGGAAACAGCGGATGGAGGGCCTAAGTCCCAGAGACAGGGTAGGACCCATCTGGGATCAGGCAGCACCTATTCTCACCCATTCTGAGGCCTCTTCCTCTGCAGCTTCTAGGCAGGGTCCAGCCTGCCAGAGAGATAGCCCTCCCAGCCACACCCTGCCGGACAGCAGGCATCCAGCAGATACCAGTACCCTCAGATCTCAACAGTCCCTCTCACCATGCTGGGGACAAAGCCGAGTGGCACGCTCAGAAAAATCAAGTGGCATGGCCTGTAGCACACAGTGCTCTGGCTTCTGGTGGGTGGGATTTTAGGCTTTGCTAAAGTCTCATAGAGAAAGGGTTTCCCTTAAGTGACCAAGAGTATTTTAAACTTGTCTCCAGCTGTGCTCATGTGAATTGAAGCTACCAGCTCTGTCTGTAAGGCCCTTGGAAGCCTCATTTGCTTGTGTATGTATGTGCACGTGTGTTTGTGCCAGCTGCCTCCTGGAGAGGGAAGCCCCCTGGGGGAGAGAATGAGATCCAGACAAAATGCTTTGTGTGTCTAGATTAAGTGGGACCCAGAGAGATCCACTTTGCCACCTGTAGGCCAGACCCTGTGTGCAGAGCAGTGGGAAAACCCAGAACTCCTTCCCTCACCCTCCTTCGACTGAAGTCCCATCCTGCTGCTCTGGGGAGTGGTGGTCGGGGAATGTCTTGGCTGCTACGTTCCTGGTGCCTTTGTTCCTGATCTGACCTGCCACCTGATGGGCTCTAAGCCCTGGTGGGTACTGGCAGCAATCAGGGGGGTGCAGCTGTGCGAAGCGGGGCTCCTGGCCCAGTGCAGCTCCAAAAGCGGGCGGCAGCACCCACCCCACAAGGCCAGCTGGGCTATTGTGGCTATGGAGCCACCAGGTTAAAGATGAAGCGGCAGGATAGGGTTAGGAAGCAGGAGGTAGCGGGCTCCAGCTCCCGGGTCTGTGAGGACTGGCCGCCTTGGATGTGAGGTACCGTGTTTCTGGTATTGGAGGGCTGCCCCTCTCCCAGACTTCACAGCCATGAGACGTTGACAGAAAGGGACCCATCGTGACAACGAAGTGAATGTCTCTGTAGGACGCGCTGGGTGCCAGCCAGAGGAGGAGTGCTGCAACCCTTGCTCAGCACCTCCCCAACATAAGACACCATATGGCAGGAAGTGAAGCTGCCTGCAGACACCACAGGGCCCTCTGCAAGGCAGGAACTGGACCCCTGCCCACTCTGTGATGGCTGTGACGTCGAGCTCCAGATGCCAGGTGGGCTGACTCCAGGGGGGTCCACATAGGGTCCCCTGGACATTGTGCCCCAGGATGGACTAGATCCATTACCCCCAGGCATCACAGAAGCCAACACTCAGGACTTGGAAGGACATGTATTCCAGCCTGTCCTACTGTGAAAGCTATGGCTCCACCAGGTGTCAGTCCAGCCTCTGTCGGCATAACTCTGGTGACAGGAGGCTCACCAACTGACAAGGTAGCCCCTTCTAGGTGGGGCAACCCAGACTGGGAGAAGCTGTCCCTGGGCTGCAGCCTGCCCCGTGAGCACCACAGGCCTGCTCTCTGACTCAGCAAGCCTGGGGCAGATGCCAGCTGCCCCACTTCCCATCCTGGCCATCGTTAGTCTGGCCACAGCTAGAACCCTGGACTCAGGTGTGAGTGGAGGCCTGAGCAGCTGGCTCTCCACCCCTCACCCAGGAACACATCTCCCCTCAGTGACACCCATCCTGGGACCCCAGACACCACCCCAGGCCAGGCTAGGGAGGCAGAGCCATGGCACTCTGCTTTTTTCCATGAACAACCCAACCCAGTGTGGAGGCACCAGGCCGCTGACATCACTCCCTCTCCTGGGAACCAAACTGGGACCCAGCAGCTGGTGCTCTGCCCTCAGCACGCCTCCCACAGAGCCATCCTCCTCAACATTCCTGCTGCCTATTACGACGCCTGGCTGGCCACTGCCCCACAGCCTGCTGGGCAAGGCCTGGCCTTTCTACAAACTCACTATAGCCCAGGAATGGTAAGGCAGACGCAGGCCTCCCCCACCCCCAGGGCTGCCCTCCAGCCTTGCTGAAGCTCTGGCCTCAAGGCTCACCTCATGCTGTCCCAGTAGAGGGCTGGAAACCAGCCCTTGCCCCAGAGTCTCTGCATCCCCACCTCTCCCACCCGGACTCCTCCTCGGCCCTTACCACCCTTTCTCCAGGAAACACACCCTGGTTGGAAAGGCTGGCAACCAACCTGGCACCACAGTAGCACTTACCTTCCACAGTAGCAAGCTGCTCCCTGCGAAGCTGCTCCCGGGCCTGCACAGCAGGGCTCTGCATGCACAGCTCTACCCCGCCCCTTGCAGAGCCCAGCCGGTTCACCAACTGCAGGACGGATGGCAGGAGCCTGCTTAGAGCCAGTGACACCCTTGGGACCGTCAGGGCCATCTCTAACATAGGGGAGGCCCTCCCTCGCTGTGTCCCAGAGCCACAGAGCCTGCCATAGAGAAAGGGACCCCACACAGACCTAGCACTGCCCAGGGGTTTCCTCGGTGGTGGGGACACTATCTGTATAGCTCGGTGTGGTGGCCATGTGGGCCGTGAGCACTGGAAACGGAACCAAGTCTTTACCGAGAGCTAACATGCTCAAACTGCATGTGTGGCTAGCAGTCACTGAATTAAACCATGTGAATCCAGAGCTAACTCCAGTCTATGTGTCTCCCCAGGAGCTGCAGTGGGGGACAGCCCCCTCCTGGTCCCACCAAGGCTACCAGCAGCAGCCACACAGAGGAGGTTCACAGCCAGCAAGAGCCACAGCCTGCACATACCTTATACAGAATACCACTGGCCTGGCAGGTGAGCAGGTGGTTTGGGGAGAGAAGATGTCACTCAGAGCTCCCATCCAGGTCCCTGTGCTTGCCATGGACACTGGGTGATGGGCTGGGGGTCCCAACCTCATTAGGGGATATTGGGTGATGGTGGGTCTGCGATTCTCTCCCTCATCAGGGATACTGAGTGATCACAGATCTGGAGTCCTCTCCCTCATTGGGGACACTGTGTGATAGTAGGTCTGGGGTCTCTTCCTTCATTGGGGACACCGGGTGATGGTGGGTCTGGGGTTCCCTCACTCATCGGGGACACTGGGTGATGTAGGTTTGAAGACCCTCCCTCATTGGGAAGACTGAGTGATGACAGGTCTGGGGTCCCTCCTTTATCAGGGAGTCTGGGTGATGGTAGGTCTGGGGTGCCTCCTTCATTGGGGACACTGGGTGATGATGGGTCTGGGATCCCTTCACTCATCAGGGACACTGGGTGATGGTAGGTCTGGGGTCCCTCCTTTATCAGGGAGTCTGGGTGATGGTAGGTCTGGAGTCCCTTCCTCATCGTGTACACCAGGTGATGGTGGGTCCGGGGTCCCCTCCCTCATCAGGGATACTGGGTAATGGTAGGTCTGGGGTCCATCCTTCATTGGGGACACCAGGTGATGATGGGTCTGGGGTCCCTCCCTCATCAGGGATACCAGATGATGGTAGGTCTTGGGTCCCTCCCTCACTGGGGACACTGATGGTGGGCCTGGGGTTCCCCCCATTGGGGACATGGGGTGATGGTGGGTCTGGGGTCCCTCCTTCATTAGGGACACTGGGTGATCACAGGTCTGGGGTCCCTCCCTCATCAGGGACACTGGGTGACAGTGGGCCAGGAGTACCCTCCCTCATTATGATGCAGGGACCCTGGGTGATGGTGGGCCCTGAGGTAGGTCCCCTGTGTCTGCCCACCTCACCTCGCACTCGTAATGGCCCAGGTCATCCTTGCTGGCCGCCAGGATCTCCAGCACCAGCAGACCACTTCGGGGCTCACTCAGGGTTCGGTACTTGCTGCTGGGCGTCAGCAGGGCCCCGTCCTTGTACCACCTGCAGCCAACCCCAGGGAGTGAGAAGAGCCTCCCCACCTTCTCCCACTCAAGACCCTCCTCTCGCCCACCCTGCAGGACCAGGCTTTCATCCAGAGCCCACAAGCTCCTGACACCACCCCCCAACCCTCAGAGGGGGCTCCCTTCCTGGGGCAGAAGCCATGTTCAGAATCTGCCCAAGCCCACACAGTGACCACGCTGCCTACCTCCCCTCCTGTACCCCGGGTGCAAGCCTCCCAGCCCACCTGATCTGAGGGTGTGGGGCGCCTTCGACAGTGCAGGTGACCTGCACATCCTCTCCCTCCACAAAAGGAATGGCCTGGACCTTCTTCACGAACCGTGGGGGTACTGTGGTGTCACAGAGCAAGCCAAGGGAAAGAGATACAGAGAGACCCCATGACAGAGCAGGACCCTACCCCCACCCACAGGCCTGCACTCCCCATGGGCCACCGAGGTGCAGTGGAGTCCGGATGCTGCCTCTCCAGCCTCCCTCCTGGGGCGGGCTCACCTTGCACCAGGATTTTGCCCAGTGTGCTAGCATTGCCAGCAGCGCTGGCAGCAAAGCACATGTATTGGCCCGAATCCATGCCGGTCAGGTTGTCCAGGATAAGGGCACAGGAGCCGTCAGGGTCTTCGATGAGGATGTGGTGTGGATCCACCTCCACTGGCTTCCCATCTGCAAAGGAAGGCAGTGCCATCACAGAAGAGACCCTACCGGGGACAGGAGGCTGGCCTGCCTGGGGGTCACAGTCGTGGGGCAGTGCTGGGGGGCCACCCCTGGACCTCAGACCCCTGGTGGGGAGCCCCGCTGGCCACACTGACCCAGAGCCCCAACTGCTTCCCCAGACCTCTGCCCACAATGTGGCCGCAGAAAGTAGGCTCACAGCTGGAGGCGGGGTCCAGGCAAAGGGACCAGACACCACAGAGGACACACAGTGGTCACCTGGCCACTGCAGACACACTCAGATACTGCTCGTGTCCCTCACCACCAAACATCTCCAGCCATATAATGGTTCTTTCCTGGGTGGTGGGCAGGCAGGCGAGTGTCTTCCCTGGGAAGAACCCTGTCCTCCACAGATACCTAGACTTTACAGGTGGACACCTTCCCACAGCCCTGTCTGTGTCAAATGCAGCTGCTCCATTACAATGGTCCCCAAGCCATGTCCCGACTCACAGAACCCTTGGCATGCACTTTCTTTCAAGGGACCCCGTTTCAGGAGAGCGTGAGCAGGCGTGCTGGCAGCCTCATGGAAGCCCAGCACCTCCTGAAGCTCGTGGTTCCTCTCCTGTGGGGCAACCACCATCTGCAGGGGACACCTCACCCCGAACATGTGGACAGGGGCGTTCTGCTTTCTCTGAGACCAACCCTGCAACCCCAAGGTCTTGCATTTTCTGTCTGCCTCTGGCTGGCTCGTGGGTTTGTAAGCAGGTAAACACTTCAGCGACGAGGAAGGGACACCATCACGGACATGGTATTCCAGGAAAAAAAGGAGGTAAATAAGCAGAAGGCCCCATGGGCCAGGTAACAGGACATGCACGGGTCCCTGGGACTCAGTGGCAGACTCGCTGGCCACACCGCGGGGTCTGCTGGGCAGTAAACCCCACTTCCCGTTGCTGCCTGTGGATGGAGGGAGTGTGGCAGGTGGCTGCAGTCTGGGTACCAAGAAGTGGGCTCAAGGACAGATTTGTGGACGGTGCCCTGGTGGACACGCTCTCTCCTCAGAACACACCCAAGGTTGGCTGGCTTCCTGACAAATCCAGAGCCCATGCTCGGTGAAAACAGAGAGCTGTCCCCAACCCCGCTGGGCAGTGGACAGGATGGCCAGCACCTGGGTGAAAGGCCAGGCACCAAAAGCAAGGGAAGGATTCCTTCGGATGACTGGAAATCCCAGAGAGAGGCTCTGGGCCAGCAGACATCCATCCAACCACCTTGCACGGGAACCCCAGGGAGAGTGTCTGGGCCAGGAGACACCCCATCCAACAGGTCACCACCTTGCACGGGAATCCACAGCCAACCAAGGGGCACAGAGCCTTGGACAGTGATGTGATGTTGCTGCCAAGTCCACATCCCTGAAGGGGACATCATATCCCAGAGATGTTCCTGCTGCCCGGAGTGGGGCTCTTATTCGAGCCCTGAACACGGACCATTACTGAGCTGCAGAAGTGTCTTCCCTCTTCCCTTCCCACTCCTCCACCACCCTGACCTCTGCTACCGAGAGGATGAAGGACCACAGGTGGGCCTCAGGCAGGGGAGCTCAGATTTTCCCAGCTCTGCAGGAGGCCGACACCTGCATCCACACATGGGATGCAAGCAAGGTCCCGGGGAGCAGAGAAGGGTGTGTCACCTTGGGGCCACATCCGGGGACCATGGTTGTGGCTTCCACCTCTGCAGTCTGAGGTCTGCTGTTTGGGGTTCCGCGGCTGGAACGTGGGAGGGGACATTCCAGGTGGGGACACACCAGATGCAGAGATGGCATGGCCACCAGAGAGAGCAGGTGATAAACATCACTGCCCCTGTGGCTCCCACCGGTGTCGACAGGCTGGCTGTCATGGGATCCACTAAGCAGAGCCATGCCTCCACCAGGGGCACAGGGATGCCTGCTTTTTCAACCCTCGGTTGTGCAGGCACCATGACCTCTCCGCATCCTCTCCATGCCAGGCAGTCAGTCCTCTCAGGAGGGTCAGGACGTGATCCTCTGCTGCCAACATGCAAACCATCCACCCAGGTGACGACGGTCTGCTGGCCGGCAAGTAGACGCCCATTCCCCATGCTGGGTCCCTCAGCTACAATAACCAACCTCTGCCTCTTGGGCCTGACCCCCGAAGTGCAAGCACACCTCCAGACTTCACGGACTGGGACACAGGCCCCCTCTGAGTCTGGGCCATTTTACGTTGCTGAGCCCCAGGGTGCACACTGACCACAGCAGCATCTGGGACACACAGACGGGAGCTGGGCAGATCAGGGCCACCAGCATGGCCCTGTGGGCTCTGTGCTTCCCGGCGAGGGTCACCCTGGGCCCACTAGCCTCGCTCAGACTGCTGCAGCTGGCCACTCGGTTTGCTGTCCCACAGACTGTGGACAGGTGGACTGAAGGTCCGCGGTAGCAAAGTGAGGTCACCGCTGGCTCCCTCCTGGGCCAGAAGGGCTCCTGCATGGCATGGCGCCCAAGACCATAAGGACACCCAAAGTCCAGGGTGGAGCCCCAGAACATGGAGCATGGCCTCATCCTGGCAGATCTGAGGCTCTGGGGGCTCCCTGTGGGGTCTCCCACCATGACGCTGCTTCAGGTCACAGCAGCCTCTGGCTGTGGGAGCCGCTGCCTCACGACAGCATGTGTCAGCATCTGCTGACCCTCGCCTCTGCCTGCCCAACCCTCAGGAGAGCAGCTTGGTCACCAGACACCAGCTGTCCCCAGAACAAGTCCTCCCCTCCAGGGTGTTCACGGCATTAAAAGAGCAGAGAACCACCCAACTCTCACCCTGCTGACCGCTTCAGGGTAAGGTGTGTCCTCCTTTCCCCTCGGACACAGACGTGGCCTGGCCAGCACACATTCCTGGGGGCAGCCTGGTCAGAAGCAGGGAGTCCCAGGGGCCCGTTCTGCTTCCGGGAAACTTCCTGAACTACCTTGTCCCTCTGAACTGGCCATCCCGGGCACAGGTCTGGCCACGGGGGGATCACAGGATGGGAAGTTGCACTCCCAGGTTCTGTGCGGGGGAGGAGACCCCAGAATGTGGGGGCAGCAGGGGCTCCCTCCAGAAGACGACCCCAGGGCAGAGAAGGGGGATCTCCGGCCTGTGGCTCTGACCCTGGGACCCAGGGAAAGCCCAGCACACCCCAGGTGTCCTCAGCAGCCCCGCCCTTGACCGGGAAACACAGACAAAGGCCCAGAGGGCCTGACCATCCTGGGATGGCTCCTTCAAGACCAGGACTTGATTTGGGTTTTCGGGCTGCAGTGGACACTAGGAGGTCTACCTGTCAGTCCAGCCCAGGCCAGGTGACTCCCAGTAAGAGTGTCCTGGTTTACCTGGGGCCTTGGACCTCATCAGCTGTGAGGCAGGGCTGGGGCTTAGGACCACGTGGCAGGAGTCTGACCACTGCAGGAGCTCTGAGAGTCGACAGCTGTGCCTGCGTGAGTGACCCCCCAGCAGACACCCTGGACACAAGGCTCGGACGCGTGTACCCCGGGGGGCTAGACTGCACTGCCTGCATCCATGCGGGAGAGAGATGTGGTCTGCATGACTCCACCAGAAGGTGGGAGGCCCCAGGAACCCCGCTGGACACCCCACTGGACCCCTCTCCAGGAGCCTCTTCCCACCCCTGCAATAAGCCAGACCCTAAGTAGACACTCTCCTGAGTTCTGTGAGTCCTTCAGTGATTCATGGACCCCAAAGCCAGTCATGGGACCCCCAAAGCAGGTGTCAGAACTGGGGGTGGTCCCGAGGACCCCGGATGGTGGCTGGTTTCAGAACTGGGACCCCCAAACATTGTGGCTCCCGTCATGCCCAGAGCCACACCTGATATCCCACCCCAGGGCCTGCCCTCTCCTGGCCTCCTGCCTGCCCCCCTAGGGCTCTCGCGTGTTGGCCAGAGAGCAGCTGCCCTTGCATCTGCCTCATTTCTCCGGATGGCCACAGCACCTCCCCACTTGCTGCCACACGTCTGTCCACCAGTTTACCATCGGTCTCCCCCCTACGTGGACAGCACCCGTGGGCAAGGCCTAGTTGCCTCTGCATCCCTGGTACCTGGAGCAGGGTGCTAGCCCTCCGTGCAAACTTGTCAAGTGAGACAGCTAAGGAGCGAGATCCGGGGTGAGCAGGGTCACCACTTCTGAATCACGGGGGCACAGCCTCTGCTCTGTCCCACCTCGTGTACCTGTGCTCCCAGCCAGGCTGGCTGAGCCCACGGTGAGCCCCTGTAACAGGACACCCGTCCCTCACACCTGCCCCCCAAACCCTGACCAGGCCCACCCCTCTGGCCACCTTTTACTGGTGCAACGTCCACATCCCTCAGGCTGCAGGGTCCTACCTTTGTACCAGCTGACGATAGGCTTGGGGGTGCCCGTCACACGGCAGGCCAGCTTCACTGTCTCACCAAGCTCTGCTGTGCAGTCCGCCAGCTCCTCCTCAAAATCTGGGGGGTCTGGATGCACACACACACACACACACACACACACACTGACTCTGAGCTCTTGGTGCATGGGACAGCAGCGGCCCCAGGTCCTTGGTCCATCCCTGGACTCATGAGAAGCCCCAGGGCCCAAAGCTGTGGTTGCTATGGACACCACCCCTTGTGACCGCCCATCCGGGTGGCCCTTCCCGACTCTAACAGTCTGGGCACCTGTCCTGTGCTGGGGGGCCCTGTGTGAACCTTGAGGCTGCCCTGCACTGAAGTCAGGTTCAGCCCAGCACCCCAGCTCAGGCTGCTGAGAGGCTGAGCAAACCGCGCTCCAGACAGAGCCTCTCCCTGCTGCCTCCCGGGACCGGGCGGGGTGCTGAGGCTCAGGGGCCAAGACTGGGGCCTCCAGGCCTTCCCAGCGTGGGGCACTCACGCCACACAGGCAGGGCCAGGCGCTGCTGGATGCCACAGATCTCCTTCACCCACGAGTTCTTGGTGATGACCGTGCGCGCCTGCAGCAGGTACTTGCGCACCGAGTCCTCCCGCTCGTGCCAGATCTCGAAGGCACGGTCGTCGCCTTCCACCTGATCGTTCAGGTCGATGCTGCTCAGCTGCGGGTCGGAGGATGCAGGCTGAGTGTCTGGAGGAACGCAGGCCTCTGCGCCTGCCCCCGCCCCCACCCCCACCCCCCGTCCTCCCTGCCCACTCCCCAGCCCACCTTCATCATGCTCCGGAAGACGTAGCTGAAAGTGTCAGTGCGGGAATCCCTTCTGGGCTTGCAGACCACCAGGTGGTGGCGGAACAGGAAGACGTGGCGGTGATGGCCCTTCCAGGGCATCCGTGCGCCCGGTGCCCCCTCCCATACGATGAAGTGGCCCTGCAGGAGCCCGACATCAGCCCCCAGCCCACACAGCCGGTCCGGAACACGCCCCCACGGTCAGCCCGGAGGCCCCGCATTCAGCCCCGAGACACCCCCTCGACAGCCAGCCCAGTACA
>NW_022631199.1:520122-526302 GCF_010015895.1 Lontra canadensis | reverse complement strand
GCATTCAGCCCCGAGACACCCCCTCGACAGCCAGCCCAGAACACGCCCCCACGGTCAGCCCGGAGCCCCTGGCACTCGGCCCCTGCTTGCGGCCCTGCCCAAACCCTTGCCCGCTCCCCCGCACCCTGCACCCCGCATCTCAGCATCGCAGACCTGGCGGATGGGCTCGCCCAGCGCCTCCAGCGTGCCTGGGTAGTTCTCCATGAGCGACACGTGCAGCCGGTTCTCCGCACGCTGCGGCAGGGCGGACACCACCGCATAGGCCTGCTGCAGAAGGGCACAGCTCTGCCCGCTCCTCGCCTTGTTGCGGATCAGCTCCTGGGGGACACGGCGTCAGGCCTCCGCCCAGCGGCCCCGCAACCAGGCCTAGGAGGGGGCTGGGAGCGCACCCCTACCTTGAGCAGGGCCTGGTACTGCTGGACCCGCTCCACGGGCTGCTCCAGGAAGTGCTGCAGGGGCGGCGGGGGCGGCTGCGAAGGGTCTGCGGCAGACAGCACCTCCTCTGTGTACTTCTGCGGGTGCCGCGGGGCACAGCGGGGGACAGGGCAGGGTCAGCAGAGCCAGAGATGTGGGGGGCTGGGGCAGCAGGGGGCACATGGGTGCCTGCCTCCTCCCCGGCCGGCCGCACCCCTGCCCCGCTGCACAGGCACACACACGCGCACACACACCGCCGCTCCTCCCGGCCAGCCGCACCCCTGCCCCACTATGTCACCAACGGAAGGTAAGCACGGGGCTCCAGGGGCTATACTTTGCTCAGTAAGCTGTGGGGCCAGGGCTGGGGGGCACCTTGTAGAACTCCTGCACAGCCGTGCCCACCACTGCTGACTCGGCCTGCACGCGGCCCACCAGGAACTCCAGGTACTTCTCAAAGGCTGCCTGGTTCTTGATGAAGCACATGGCCACATCGTCATCTGTGTCACAGCTCTGCAGCTCCTGCTGGAAGCTACAGCAGAGGGCACAATAGTTGGGGGAGAGCGAGGCCTCAGGTCTGGGAGGAAACAGGCTACCGCCCAGGGCTGGGCTGTGTGGTTGCTTGGGACTGAGTGCGCTGTGCTGTGGGGGCCATAGGGGTGGTGGTGGGGGCGTCTGTGCGCGTGAGCATCTGTGTGCATGCATGCAGCAAAGGGTGTGTTCATGCAACCTTGCCCATGTGCTGCATGTGCCATGTACACATGTGCCTGTTTGAGGCCACACGTGGAGGCATGTGCCTGTAGACGCATGTCTATGTGCGTGCAGATCTGTGTGCAGACACGTGTGCTCTATGTGCCATGTGCCCACACGTGCAGGCGTGTGCATGGGGATGCAAGCGTGCATGCGTATCTGTGTGCATGAGCATCTCTGTGTGCAGACACGTACACACATGCCCACACGTGCAGGCGTGTGCAGGCGTGTGCATGGGGATGCAGGCGTGTGTGTGAGCAAGTGTGCACGTGTGGCTGGCATGCATGTGTGCACATCTGAGGGCCCACCTGCCTACCCACCTGCTGTGGAAGTGGCTGATGTCCTGCACGTTGCGGAAGATGACCGCCTTCTGGCTGGCCACAGCCGTGGGCACGTGCGGGCAGCGGTCCAGGTGCTGGATGTGGTGCTCCAGGAACTGCAGCTTGCCCACAAAGGCCTGCTCAGAGCCCAGCAGCTCCTGGATGATAGAGCTGGGCGGGGACAAGGGAATAGAGAGGCAAGGGCTTGTCCCAGAGTCTGCGCAGCCCACCACCCACGGTCCGAGCAAGCCTGGCAAAGTGGTGGAGGGAGGCAGCCCCACCTCTGTCCCGCCACTGCCACCACAAAGCTGTTCCTGCCCCACCTGCCAGCCCCTCACCTCAGCCTCATCTTGTATTCGTCTTCAGACACTGCCTCCCCTGGGAACTCGGGGGCCTCACTGGGCCCCCACTCGGGCGACAGCTGCTATGAAAATGGGGGACAGTGGCAGATGGCCTCAGCTCTGGCCCTGCCCTATGGGAGTTAGGCTCCTGGCCTCACAGTGACAACACACCCGGGGGCCCCGCCCAGCCATCCAGTACCTTGAGCCGCTTGTCTAGGTAGGCAGGGGACACCCAGCCTTGCCGTGAGGGGCTGGACTTGGTGGGCTTGGTGCGTACAAGCCAGCGCAGGGGGTGGGCCGAGTCCAGCACCTCCACGTACTGGCCCTCCCGCAGGGAGATGGCGTCCGGCTCGGCCCCCAGGGGCAGGTAGTCAGCCGTGACCACATAGATATCGAAGATCTGGGGGCATGATGCGGAGTCAGATCTGGGTGGGAGCCAGCCTGATATCCCGAGACCCCAGCAGCCCCCAAAGACCCTAGAGGAGCGGGGGACCCGGGCAGGAGCTAGACTGGCCCCCCAAGGCCTGAGCAGCCCCCAAAGACCCCGGGTGGGGGAAGCCGGGCAGGAGCTGGCCTGACCTCCTGAGGCCCCAGCAGCCCCCAAAGACCCCAGAGGGGCGGGGGACCCGGGTGGGAGCCAGCCAGGCCTCCTGAGGCTACAGGGTGCCCAGTGTATTAATTCGGGTGAGAAGCCATCCTGAGACTTCATACAGTTTCAGCACAGGCTCAGCATTCTCTGCTGATGGAAATCCCGTCACGGGGTGGCAGAGGGGATGGCCACCGAGACGTGTGGCCCCCCATCCCACCAGTGCCCTACCCACCCCTGCCAGTCAGAGCACCTCGCCTCGGGAGTCCCCATCCTCCGACTCTGAGGATGACTCCTGGACACTGGAGGAGGGGCGGGAACGGCCGTGCCGGGGGGATGCAGATGGTGTCTTGGATTCCTCATCACTGTCCCCTCCAGGCACCTGCAGCTTGGCTGGGGGACACAGGGCACATGATCCCCAGGAAGGGCCTGCACCCCTGTCCCCTCCCCAGTGGTGTCCAGGGCACGTGAACAAGGCACAGCCCAGTTCCCGGGGCACGGCCAGCAGTGCCCTCACCCTGCGTGATCTTGGCCGACACGATCTCGGTGATCTGGGACGTGAGCTTCTGCAGGAACTCTTCTGTGCCCACCTCAGCCAGGGACAGGTGGCCACGGGCCTCCACCGCCGTGGGCTCTGCTAGGGGCCAGAACCCAGCTCAGCTGGTCGTGTGCCTCGCAGACTTGCCCAGGTACCCCCTCCAGGCCCTGCCCCAGGCTCCGGCCTCAGCAGTGCCAAGGATGGCACAGACTTGAGACCATTACTGCCGGAAGCTTGGCAGGGTCGGGTTAAGGGCTCATGAGGGCTGCCTGGGTGAGTGGGGGTCAGCCAAGAAGTGACCCCAAAGGGGGGCAACCAGCACGCAGAGCACATGACCCTCCCTTCCCGCCCATGGTGCAGACTCGATTTCCGTTGAAGTCACAAATCCCCCAGGGTTGGGGAGGCCCTGTGTGGGTGGTGGGAAGGGGACAGAAGGACCCTGCTGGGGAGTGGGGGAGAATCCAGGACGGAAGAGGTCTCCATGGTGGCAGCCCATCACCTGCCCGCCCCTTCCCTTGCCCTGCCCTCACCCAGCCCTCAGAGGCCACCACCTGCGTCCGGACCCGGCACCCGCAGCTCTGAGCTCTGAGCCCAGGGCCGGCAGGGTCCCCAGATCCACAAGGCTCAGAATCAGGCCCCATGGAGGGCAAGCAGTCATTTCTGGGCCTGTAGAGCTGGGGCTGCCCCCTCCATGCCTCACCCCTACACGAGGGGCACGTCAGCCCCCACCCTGCTCCCAACCAGCCTGTACCTGTCCTCTGCCCGGCGATATCAGCGGCGAACCCCGTGGTCTTTGTCATCTGTGCAGACACGGCTTGGGCCCTAAAGGGAGCGGTGTCCTGAGAGAGTGCCTTCACCGGAGCCCTCCTCTTACAAGGGGACACTGAGGCTCAGAGAGGGCTGCAGTCCAGACAGGATGCCCTGTCCAGGGCCAGTGCTGCTGCTGGCCTGCTCCCCCGCACTCACCCCTGCAGGAAGGTGGAGATGAGGGCCTCCTTCACTCCCGCGTGCTCCTCTGCGGCGCCCGCCTCCTTGGGCACTGTCAGGAGAACAGAGTGAGCCCCCAGGATGACGGCCCACAGCCCTGAGCCAGTGCTGGTTGGGACCCGTTCAGCACGTCCTGGCCCGAGGGAGCCCCCAGATGGACACGCTCAGGGTGGCCGGGGGCCTGGGGAGGGCCTCCGCCCGCGGAGCACAGCCTGCAGGACACAGCCTGGCAGCTGGCCCAGGGGCTGTGTCTGGGGTCTCCCCAGCTCCGGCAGGGGTGGTGGTTGCTGGGTCAGTGACCCCCGTCGACTCACAGCCAGAGACGTGCAGGCTGGCGGAGCAGAGGGCCTGGCCCGCGGCATTGGTGGCGAGGCAGGTGTAGGTGCCCTGGTGCTGTCGGCCCACGTCCAGCAGGACCAGACTGTGCTGCTGGGCCGAGCGGGCCACCGTGTAGCCTGGTGAGTCCCGGCCGATCCACAGCACGCCCCGCCCAGCCTCTTCCCGCAGCCAATGCACCGTGGGGGCCGGAGAGCCTGGGGGAGAGGCAAGAGCCCATGGGGAAGGGGCTCCCGCAGCTGCGGGCACCTCAAATCTGCCTGGGGGGCTTTGAGCAGGGGCAGGAGGGGCCTGTTCTGGTCTTCCCGGGTGGGGTCCTGGGTGGGGGCAGGGAGGGGCCTGCTCTGAGCCTCCCTGGGTGGGGGTCCTCCATGGGGGCATGGTGAGGTCTGCTCTGAGCTCCCTGGGTGGGGGTCCTGGGTGGGGGCAGGGAGCTAGGAGAGCCTTACCTTCCACCTTCACCGAGAAGGTGATGCTGGAACCTGTCTTTACTTTCTTGGAGGTGAATCTTTCCAGGAACCGGGGTGGCACCAGCTGTTGGCCCACATCTGGAGATTCGGCAAACACTGGTGATGACCGCATGTCGAGCCCCGTCCCTGCTGGGGAGCATGGCCTCTAGGGGCCCCTGCTGCAGCCCCAGCCCCAGGTCCCAGCCTCATCCCGCCTGGAGCCTGGGTCTCTGCAGCCTGCCCCCAACCCTGCTCCATCTGCAAGGTGGTATCCCTCATGCCCTTGGGCAACCCACCCACCCACCCTCTGCCCACCCATGGGCTCACCCGATGCAGGCTTCTCTTCGGGATCTTTGGGGCCTGAAAGAGGCAAGAAACAGAGCTCAGGCCTATAGCGCAGGGGGCCTATGTCCCCAGGGGGCCTGTCTCTCCAGGGCCCGTGCACCTGCAGGGGTTGGGGTCCCCATTCCTAGACTCAGACCATGCAGGGAGCACACCCCGAGGCTCCAGAGATCCAGTGTGAGGCCTTCCACCCCGTGGCCCCAGGAGTGTGGGGGTCGCTCTGCAGTGGACACAAGGTCACACTGAAGGTCAGAGGGGAGTCTGGGCAGCGCTGGGTCCCTCAGACACTGCTGGCTCAGGTGTGACGTGGAGGCACCTGGAGGTGCTCAGGGCTTTGGACACAAGGACGTACAGACCTCTCCTCCCATGGGAACTGCTGGCCTCTTCCTCCGCACTGTTCACGGTGTCCCCACACTTGCCTGGGTCTGCGTCATGGACCCCATGCCCCCCACCGAGCCGGTGCCCATGGACCGAGGTGGCCCAGGTGTGGACACCCTGTCCCAGGGACCCACCTCGGACAAGCAGCCGTGCAGACGAGTAGGCCGCGCCCACAGCGTTGCTGATGTAGGCTGAATACTGGCCAGCATCCTCACGGGTGACCGACACGACCTCCAGGGTGTGGAGCGTCTTCCTGTCTGCCATGTGGATGTGCTCAGAAGCCGTCAGGAGCTGCCCGTCTTTGAACCAGTACAGTCGGGGCGCTGGGTAGCCTGTGGCCAAGGGGTGGTGGTCAACATTGGCCTCAACCCTGGGGGCACCTGCGATGGCCCAGCCTGCACCTGCCAGCGGCCTGTCTTCCTCACCTTTCACCTTGAGCTGGAACTTGGCCAGGCGCGTGCCGGGGGCCACCTGGAGGTCCTTCAGCTCCTCCACCACCTGGGGCAGCTGGCCCTCCTCTGAGGTTGATTCCATGCCCTCTTGCTCCCGGCTGGCAGGGAGAGCAGAGAAGGTGGGGTGAGGTGGACCGGGGAGGGGTCCGGCGTCGGGGGAGTGTCAGGGGCATGAGGTGGACCGGGGAGGGGTCCGGCGTCTGGGGAGTGTCAGGGGCATGAGGTGGACCAGGGAGGGGTCCGGCATCTGGAGGGGGGGATGTCAGGGGCATGAGGTGGACTGGGGAGGG
>NW_022631199.1:494826-519722 GCF_010015895.1 Lontra canadensis | reverse complement strand
GTCGGGGGAGTGTCAGGGGCATGAGGTGGACTGGGGAGGGGTCCGGCTTCGGGGGGGGATGTCAGGGGAAGTGAGGTGGACCGGGGAAGAGTCCAGCGTCTGGGGTGTCAGGGGCAGTGGGCGACTTCAGAGTGCCCCTCGTGTGCTGGACAGACACTGCCGGGGCCTGGTGGAAAGCTCTAGTATTCAGACTCTTTCGGTCCCAGACGGCACTGCCCGCCTGTGCACGGCTCTCTACCTGGACAGGTATCCCTGGGCACTGAAGTAGGAGGAGGTCTCCGTGGCATCAGCTGCAGTTTCATAGTCTGTGCTGGTCACTAGAAAAGGAAGAGTGGCTGCCGTGAGGCTGGTGCCCCACTTGCGTGGGCGCCCCCCCTACACCCTGGGGGCCAGCTACCCAGATGCCTCCCCCAGAGCCATCTGTGGAAATCCCAACCCCAACATGTGGCTGTCAGGAGTGGAGCCTTTGGGAGGTAATCAGGGTTAAAGGGGCTCCTGCGGGGAAGCCCCCAGGACCAGACGGGTGCCCTGAGGATGGGTGACCCCAGGTGAGGACCCTGTGGGAAGACCACATCTGCTGCCAGAAGATGGTCTCCCTGGCACCCTGAGCCCAGACGCAGGCCTCCAGTGCGGCCTCCAGAGCCCTGAGTAGATGATGTTCCAGCCACCTGCTCCGTGGTCCTGTTAAAGCTCCCTGGACCCAGATACCCTCCTCCATCCATATCCTGCCCCTGCACACAGTACGTTTGTGACAGTGGAATTTCTAGCAAGAAGCGTGGCCCAGGTTCCCAGCACAGAGCCCCTAAAACCTTTGGAGTTCCCAGTGCTGAGAGGCACGAAGGTGTCTTTTGTTACATAAAGAACTGACTTTGCAAAGCCCCTCAGGGTGGAGGCTGGTGGCCAGGGGACCCAACCCTGGACCCGAGGGTAGGAAGTGTCAGTTCCACCCCCTTACCTAGGGGGCAGGGAGAGAGATGGAGGTAGGATCCATCACCCCTGACCAACGGCCCAGGACTGAATCCATCGGGCCCACGGAACAAAGCCCCCCACAAACCCCACAAGGCAGGGCCTGGTGAGCTTCTGGAGACCACATCAGATGTAGGGAGAGGGACACACTGGAGGGACACACAAGCCCCATGCCCCTGCCCCAAGCATGTCCTCCATTGGCTACTTCTGTGTCATGTCTTGTTACAATAAAGGGGTTAAAGGAAGAAGGAGAGTGTTTCCCTGAGCTCTGTGAGCCACTCAGCACGTGCGTAGAACCCCTCGAGGGACGGTGGGGACCTCGGGTCTGTCACGGGGGTCGGAGAGCGAGTGGGCCCCAGACTTGCAGTTGGGGTCTGCCGTGTGGTGGTGTGGGCCTGAAGCGTGACTGTGTGGGGGATGAGGCGGTCTCCCTCTGCGTGGGTGTATTGCTGATTGCGGGGAGCGGGGGGAGTGATGACTCTGTTGGTGGGGCTTGACGGGGACTCTGACTGGGTCTGATGCTGACTCTGGGGGGGGGTTCATGACGGGAACTCTGCGGGGGGGTGGTGATGCTGACTCCGTGGGGCCATGACCCTGACTCCCTGGGGGTGTGACACTGACTCCACGGGGTGTGGGGTATGATGCTCGCTCCGTGTGGGTCCAATGCTGACTGCCCATGGATGGGGTTCAGAGCTGAGTTCATTGAAGGACCCCCGCTGGCCTCAGAGAATTTCTTGTTGATTCCTTACAGACTGGAAACAATGATGAGCCCTGTGATTGCCCCAGCTTCCCGCCTTGAGTTTCCAGGTCCAGGAGGGGAAACTGAGGCAGAGCCAGGCATGCTGTCCTGGATGGTGAACGCTGCTGGGGTCCACAGGACAGAAGCCAGAGGAGAGAGCGGGCAGAGCACTGATTAGCACGTGCACGTGGGGGGACCAGTCATCTGAAGGGGCCATCAAAACAGTACGGGGATTCTGCGTTTCCAGTTGGACTGGGAACTTCCCCCATCTGTGGCATCAGGTCCTCAGGAAGGCCCTCCCCTCAGCAGAGGGAGGGGGTCAGCCCTAGATGGAGCCCCGCCTGCTCCCCATCCAAGAGGAAGACCTCAAGAAGATCAGAAATACAAAGTATCCCGCCCTGCCCCCGCGTGGCCCATCAGAGACACGGGGAGGCAGGAAAACATCCCCCAGTGGGTCACAACCAAGCCAGGAAGACGCACATGGAACTGGCAGAGGAGGACATCAAAGCAGGGAAGAGAACTGCGTCAACAGAGACCCCCAGCACGCGAAAGAAGACTTCAGGAGCCCTCGTAGGACAAACGATCCACCGATGGGACTGACGGCAGGTTAGCCATTCCCGGAGGACAGCGGAGTTGAGAGGACAGTGGTACAGACAACGTGAAATGGAATGCAGACACAAAGGTGGCCAGTGAGAAGGGCTGGCCCATGGTCACGCCCCTGCACACCACCTCACGCGCCTGCAACTGGAGTCCCCGATGAGGCGGGTAGGGAAGACGCTTGAGGAAATGACGGCCAAAACCACGTGCACACCTGACGACAACCAGAAACCCCAAATCCCGAGAAGCTCCGTGAACGGCAAGCACAGGCAAACACAGGATGGAGTCAGGACCCCAGTCATAAACCCATACATGTCAAGGGAGTCAGCTTTTGACCGGAGTTCCACACCAATTTCATGGAGGAAAACAGTCCCTTCTGTGAACGAAGCCGGAACAATGGCATTTCCCTGAGACCAGAATGAATTGGGCCCTTACTTTACACCACATACCCAAACTAAACCTACGTATAAGAGTCAAAACTATCAAACTCTTGGGGAAAAAGGGGTTGTAGATCTTTATACCGTTGGATGAAGCGACAGTCTTACGACGTGACAATAAAAGTACAAGCAGCTGAAGGAGAAGTACTGCGCTTCATCACGATTAGCAAGTCCCGTGCATCCAAAAACATCATCCAAAAAGTGGAAGGAAAATCCTCAGAATGGAAACAAAAATATGCGAAAGCCACATATGTGATAAGGGCATAATGCCCAGGTTATCTGAAGAACTCTGACTACTCAAAATCAAAGCCCAACTTGAAAATGGGCACAAGATCTGAGGAGACATGTCTCCAAAGAACAGACAAAAATACCCAATAAGCACATGAGAAGACGGGCAGCACCGTCCGTGAGGAGGGACATGCACAGTGCTCGGGGCAGCCAGTGCTGGAGAGATGAACGGCAACAGGTGCTGCTGGGGTGGGGCAGGGGGAGGGGGGGACCCCCACTACTGGGGGTATGCTCAGCGCAGCTTGCCAGTTCCTGCAAAGGGAGCCCCAGCGTGATCATATGGCTAAGCGATTCCACTCCTACCTGTGTGCCCGCAAGCAGGACACAGGTCCCCAAATACTAAGGCTTGTACACAGATAGACACGGCAGCATTACCGAGAAGAGCCACGCTGACCAGCGTGTTGCATCGGAAACGTGTGGATAAGCAGCCCACGTGCACACAGTGATTTTCCACCCGAGAAACAGGTGAAGCTTACAGTGTGCATGCCCTCCCGAACACAAGAGACCACGTAGCATAGGACTCCATTCGCGTGAAATGTCTGGAATGGGCAAAGCCACAGGGAGGGCAGGCAGTTCAGGGGTCTCCGGGGCCGGGGAAGGTGGGATGGGGCGACAGCTAGCTGACACAGGGTTTCTCCCTGGGACCCCGGGAATGTTCTGACACCAGATGGCAGCGAAGCTTGCACCACAGGACAAACATACTAACATCCCCTGAACTGTACGTTCTTAGCACATTTTATGTCAAGCAAGTATCTGAAATGTTTAAATACCAAGAGAAAAGGCAAGTTTTGCACAGAGAAAGATACGCATGGCCTCCTATTTCTCAGTGGAAACCATCCAAGAGAGTAGACGGCGAGCAGCACCTTTAAGATATGAGAAGAAGAAAAAAAATCGTCCTAGCGAAAACAGCTTTCCAAATCACAGGAGAAATACAGACATTGTTTCACACATACAAAAGCTGGAAGAATTCTAGCATTCCCAGATTACGTGTAAAAAGGTTGGAAGACATCCTTCAGGCATAAGGACAGCAATGCTGGAATCCAGATCGCCACTGCAGGATGAAATGCTCCTACTTTGGTAAACATACACAATTTCGTCTCGTTCCCGGGGGCTGGCTTCTGTGGGGCTCCGCTGATGATGCTGGCCACGTCCGTGGCCCTGTGTCCTGCTTGTGTCCGCTTTTTTTTTTTTTAACACTGTTCACCATTGAGTGTTGTTGTTGTTTTCAGATCAAGTTCTTTCCTAGATATGTGACGCAGATGCCTTCCCCCAGCCCACAGTCCCCCAACGTGGGGTCTTTCACAGAGCAGAAGTTTGTAACTTTGACCAATTTTCCCTTTTGTGCGTGTTGCTTCAGTTGTCAAATATAAGTAGTCTTTTCCTGGCCACAGCTCCTAAAGATCTCCTCTGATCTCTTTCCCGAAAGTCCCATAGTTTTGTATTTTCTATTTACATCTGTAATCCCTGTGAAGCTCATCTTTCTATTAGGCCGAGGTCCAATTTTTTGGCGGATAAACACCCGAATCCCTCCAGCGCTACTTGAGATTCTATCCCGGAATCTGACATCCTACCTTTCCTCCACTGAAATGCTCTTGTGCTCTTCTCAAAAACTAGGTGGACACACTCATCCTGAGCCTACCAGGAGTCACCGTGTTAGAATAAAACACACCTCCTGTCCCCTTGTCCCTCGGAGGGACTTGGGGGACTCAGGAACCGTGTGCTTGGCACCAAGGACGACCAAATCCATATTGCTTATTGTACCACAGCAAACCGCCACGCGTGCCGGGGGCCCTGTGACCTGTCCCAGACAGCCCCCAAGGAGGGAAGAGCCCCACCCCCAGCCTGGCCCCAAGACATGGAGCTTCCCAGTCCTCTCTGACCTGAAACCAGTGTTCTCCGGGTCCGCCTACAGCCCAGCACCACCCCCTCTCCTAGCTCCCACGGTGGCCCTGATCAGCCCCGCCTCCCGCACTCACGGTCCACGCGGAGCTCGGCCTTGGTGGACGACACGCCCACGCTGTTCTCAGCCACGCAGCGGTATACGCCCATGTCCGCGGGCACTACAGCTGTGATGATGAGCTGGTGACCGCCCTGCTGGTCCTCGCTGATCAGGTAGTGGTCGTCCTCCTCCAGCATCCGGCCGTCCTTGAACCAGCATACAGTGGGCACGGGCTGGCCAGTCACCACACAGTCGAAGCTCACGGGGTACCCGTCCAGCACCTCCTGGTTCTGCAGTTCAGTCAGGAACACCGGGGCTGCGAGGGGCAGGTGGGGCGTGCAGTGAGTGGCCCCCGCTTCTCCTCCAGCCACCCCAGCGGCCGGTGGCCCAGCGTGCGTCTCTTGCAGGCCCTGCCAGCTTCACCCCATTCTCTGGGAGGGTCCTTGACCTCCCTCCCGGCCTGGGTCTCAAACCATCGAGAGGCAGGGGATAAGAGACAGGAAATGGGGAGTCAGGGGAGGGGAGGGGAGACAAATACTGCGGCGGCTGAGGGTCCAGGGCTGCAAGCATGAGACGGTTTCCAGACCTGACGCCAGGGGCTATGAGTCACACCTCACTGTTGTTCCTAGGGACACGCAAGCCAACAGTGGAACAGCTTTAAAATTAACTTGGTTGTTCGAGCAGGCGAAGGGGGCCGTGGAACCCCACCTTTTTAGCCATCTATCCTAAACCCTGACGGAGCAAGAAACGCAAACCCTGGGAAGTCGGGATCCCTAGACCCGCTTCACAAAAGGGGACACTGAGGCCCGGAGGAGCTAGCTGGGATGGACAGTGAACTCTGCTGCCCCCGAATTCGGGGTCTTCCAGCTCTGTGGGCTGCATCTGCAGCGGCCAGAGGTGGGAGCCTGGCCAACTCCCCAAGTCTGCAGCCGCTGGGATCCTTCTTCTCCCCCGCCCCACCGGGGCAGCGGGCAGCGGGCAGCGGGCGGACTCACCGGCCTCCTCCACAGTCAGTGGGCAGGGCGCCATCGCCTGTGGTGCAGCAGGGGGCAGAGCCAGCTTGCTGATGCGCATCTCCACGCCCCTGGGCCCCTGCTCCGACAGGCTGATGTCCACCGAGATGCCCATGGTGCCGAACATCTCTCGGAAGCAGGTGGCCGCACGGTGGGCTTCGTCCAGGGACTCGAAGTGGATGTGGACGGAGTGCTGGTCCTCGCGGTACGTCTGCCGGTCTGCAGGCTCCTCGGGCTCTGCGGATCCCTCATCCGCGCTGAGGAAGATCTCTTCGTCTGAGACCTCAGCCGGGCTCTTGGTACGGAAGAGCCGGTGCAGCCGCCGGGCCGCCCGGCGGAAGGCGTCGTCCAGCTCACCCCCGGAGGAGCTCTCCGCCTCGCTCTCAGTCCCACTGACCACCACACAAGCACTGTGGGCCACGCGGCCAAACTTGCTGCTCACCTGACAGGTGTAGCGGCCGGCGTCCGCCCGGCCCAGGCCCGTGACCAGCAGGGAGCAGGTGCCGTCGCTAAGCTGGTCGATGTGGTGGTGCCCACCGTCCGCCAGCTCCATGCCATCCTTCAGCCAGCGGGCACGTACGTCCGCCTTGCTGGACACCACACACTCCAGACGCAGGACATCCCCCACCTGTGCCTCGGTGTCCCCGAACGTGCGGGAGAACACAGGTCCCTCCTGCTGCTTCATCTCCTTGCGGACCTTGTAGCCCTTGAAGGCAGCCTGGATCTTCACGGCTGCCTTGTCCATGGATGGGTCACTCAGGTCGCCCGCTGGTGGGCGAGTGGCCGCTGGCTGGTCCTGATGCTTCTGTGGCTTCCCAGGTAGGACTGTGGGGACCCCAGCCTGTGCACACAGGGAAGGTGGGGAAAGCGAGGCCCGTGACAGGGAAAGGATGGTGCAGGGACAGCTGGGGCAGGGCTGGAAGCAAAGCCCAGGGCTCCCCCCCGCTCCATGAATCTGTACGTCACACCACTCTGCTTCCTGCCCTCCTGCAGCTGCTTAACCTACGGGTGCCTAGTGAGTCCTATGGCCTCCGAGATGGAGGCCCACCCGCTGAAACCACTTGAAGGGGTCAGCCGGACAGAGACTGACGGGTTGTGAGACAGAAAGACTAGTTTCAGCTCCTAACAGCCAGCTGGATGCTGGACGGGTGGACAGGTGCACAGGAGGAAGGCTGTGTAGATGGGTAAGTGGGGGATGGAGTGGTTCTGACGGATGGGTGGGGGATGGGTGAGTGGGGACGGGCGGGTTGATGGTGGATAACTGGTGAAGATCTGAGCCATCCAGGCCTCTCCTTGCAGGTCACACTGGACACTCACCTTGCTGGCCAGTGGTGAGGTGCTGGGCCTCCCAGCCTTCTTGAGGTAGGTAACCAGGGAAGGAGTGCCTGCCCGGGACTCATCGTCAGAGCTGGTATGTGAGAGGTCAGCCTCGCCAGTTCGTGCCAGCTCATCTGCTGTGGAGTAGTCCTCCGAGAGCTCAGGGGCTGCTTCCTCTGCCTCCTGTCGCAGACGCTGCAGGCGACCGTCCTCCTCGGGCAGCTCACTGATGGAGTCCAGCGTGGGCTCACGGCTCATGCGGCGCTTCCGGGCCAGGGCCTCCCACAGCAGGTGCAGGTCGCCCTCCTGGGCTGCCTCAGGGGGGAGGCTGGGCTGTGCAGGGGTCTCATCCCCGGACCCGGGGGTCAGCACCACTGAGAATGACAGGAGACTGGTCAGCAGGTGGGGGTGGGGGATGACAAAACCTTTACCCCAGGCTGGCCTCAGCTGTGACTGTGATTCTCCTCAGTAGACCAGAGAGCGCTGAAGGCCCAATCTTTACACGGTTTTGAGGCTCTGAACTGCCCTGTTGCTCTCAGCTTCCTTGATGAGGCCAGACCTCAACCTATATCAGGCCCCTGCAGAAGAGGAGTGAGCCCAAGGACAGGGCCAGAGTCAGGGAAAGTGCAGATGCCTCAGAGTGTGAGGGGTTCAGAGCAAGTGGGGGGGGAGTGATGGGGGAGGAGTCAGAGCACAGAGGGAGGGAGTCAGAGTGGGGAGGTCAGTGCACGGAGGAAGGGGGCCAGAGTTGGGGTGGGGTGCTCAAAGTGCACAGAGAAGGGGGTCCGTGGGGAGCCTGGTGGTGGTAGGGGTCTTGCAGTGGCTCAGAGCACAGGGCATGGGGGGTCAAGCACAGAGGAAGGGGATCGGAATGGGGATGCTCATAGTGAGGTCTCAGAGCACAGGCGGTGGGGGACATTTTAGTGTGGGGGCATGAGTTTAGGGGGGAGTGACTCAGTGGAGGACTCAGCATGGCAGTGCTCAGAGCACAGAGTGGGGGACTCAGAAGGAAGGGGGAAGGGAGGTTCAGAGGACAGAGGCGGGAGAGCGCAAGGGACCAGCAGTGGGTAGGAAGGCATGTGTTGGCCAGCGTCCTGCTCAGGTATCAATGTGACCTGAGCTGCCACCTTGTGAATAAGCTGACCTACGAGGCTCTGCATTTCCCCACCTGTCCTCGGTATTCTTTGGTGTGAGGCAGGCTCCCCAAGAGGACCCCCTGCCCTTCCACCCCCCACCAGAGCTGACGAAGAGGAGGGGCCGGCTCACTCCCACACCCCAGGGCTCTCATGCCTTGGCTGGGTCCCGAGGACGCACCCTGGAAAGTGGCAGCTGCAGGGGAGGTGGGGTCCTGGGTGCGGCGGCAGCGGTACTCGCCCTGGTCCTCCGCCGAGAATCCCCGGATGACCAGCGTCTGCTGCTGACCCCGGCAGAGAACCTGGAAGCGTCCGCTGGGCTGGATGAGCTCTGTCCCCTTCAGCCAGACGACCTCACCCGCCTCAGTGACCTCGCACTCCAAACACACGTCCTCACCGGCAACCACCTGCCGGCTCTCGGGAGCGGGGTGCGTGGGAGCCGGGGGCACGGGAGCGGGGCACGCGGGAGACCCCGGCACGGGAGCTGGCGGTGCAGGTTCAGGCTCCTGGGGCTCTGCGGGAAACGATGCCACTTCAACAAAGGCGTGCCGGGGGCCCTGCAGCCTGGGGAGACCTCGAGCACTCCAGGCGGACCTCACCCTTCCCAACCGTGGGGAGCTCAGCGACTCACCCAGTCTCACTGTCTGCGGCAGGTGCACGGGCTCCCCAGCCCCCGCTGGGCCCACAGCTGCCACGCGGAAGCGGTAGGTCTCCCCGGGGGCCAGGCCATCCACCACGCACTCCGGCCCGGGCACCAGTTCATGGCACAGGCGCCACTCGCCCGTGGCGGCTGCCTTCATCTCCACACGATAGCCGCAGAGACCGCCGCCACCGTCGCTTGCGGGTGCCACCCATGACAGCGTCACGGAGCGGCCTCTCCTCGCCACCACCTCGGCGTCCTCTGGGGGATCCGGGATGCCTGCAGGGAGTGGGGACTGGTCCATGGAGGCTCCTGGTCGGCTCCCGCACGTGCCCCGCCGGCCTGCTTTGGGTCTGATCCTGGGGTGTGCAGCGGGCGCCAGCGGCCCTCCCCCAAGGCGGGTGAGCCTCTGTGCTCAAAGGCCAAGACCGTCTGCGGGAGCCAAGGGAGACTGCGTGCCCTGAGCCAACCAGGATGGGGGCCAGAGAGAGGCCCCCCGCAGCCTCCAGGACTGGAACAGTAGAGCCCTCCCCATGACCTGAACCAGGCGACCCGAGTCACCCACCCAGTACGGTGAGCCGAGCAGAGGCCACGGCATCGCGGGCGGCGAAGGTGACCTCGCCAGCATGGTGCATCTGGGCACTGCGCAGCAACAAGGCATGGTGGCTGCCCTCCGCGGTGACCATCCAGTCAGGGTCGTCCGGCTGCACAGCAGCCCCGTTGATGTACCAGGTCGCCTCGCCCACCGGCACCGCCTCGCTGAGCGTGCAGGTGAAGTGGGCTTGCACCCCGGCTCGCACCGTGGCGTCTTGCAGCGGCTCCAGGACGTCCAGGCGCCAGCCTGTGGGTGGGGGCGGTGTGGGTAAGAGCAAGGGCGCCGGAGCGGCCTGGGGTTTATGCAGTTTTACCAAGCATGCCACCAGGTTCCTACAGCCCTGCTGCCTCCCCCTGGCGGAGGATGAGACCCAGCCCAGGCAGGAGGGGCCTCAGAGACCAGACCCCAGCCCCGCAGGTCCGTGGCGCAGGGTCCCATGGTGGGGCTGGTCTTAGAGACCTGGTCCCAGCCCTGCACGTCCATGGCTCGGGGTCCTGGGCATGGGCGGGGGGTCTCAGAAACCCGGTCCCAGCCCCGTACGTTCCTGGCATGGGGTCCTGTGGGGGGCGGGTCTTGGAGTCCTGGCCCCACCCCGTGGCCCCACCCCGCCCCCACCAGGCCCGAGGCTTTGCCGGGGTGCTCTCCGAGATACACGCCCTGCCTCCGCCCTCCGCGCCCCTGACCTCTGACCGTGAGGAATGCGGACGTCCCCACGTCCCCCGCCAGAAAGGTGACCCGGCAGCTGTCCTGCGGCCGCAGGTTCTTGAGCAGCAGCAGGTGACGCAGGCCATTGTCGAAGTAGACCACCTCCGCGCTCTCTGAGCTGTGCACGGGCTCATCGTCCAGCAGCCAGCTGTGGGCAGCCGCCTCGGGGCGCGACAGCTGGCACTCGAACAGCGCCTCGCCACCTTCCAGCGCGTCCACGTTCTCCAGCCCACGCAGCACTGTGTTGCTGGCTGCGGGGAAGCGGGCAGCTCAGGGCTCGCCGCGCAGTCCTGACGGAGGGCCTCCCCCCATCACAAAGGGCCCCGGGGCTGATAGGAAACAGCCAGTGGAGGGCAGCATATGGCGTCCACGCGGGGCCCCACCCACTCCCACACCCTAGGGGCTCTGGTGGCCAGGGCTGGGGTCTCCACACCAGACCGGTGAGATGGCTCACAGGTGTTTCCAAGGCTCCACAGCCAGGCTCAAACCCCCACCCCACCCCACCCCCACTGCAGAACGGGGCTCTGCAAATGCTCCCCTTTCTCCCTGTCCCCAGCCATGCTGAGCTGCTCCCCTCACACACACACACCCAAGACGCACCTCTGCCCTAATCCCCTACCCCTCTCTAGTCCTCCTGCGCACACAGGACACCAGTCTTGATAAGTGGACACGTGGTTTTTGTGTAAGCTGTGAGCTCAGGCTGGGCATGCCTGGCCCCAACTCCAGCTCAGGGCCTGGCTGCCCTGGCTTGCCACCTGCCACGGCCCATTCCCACAACACACCACCCGCCGGGCAGTGATGTCAGTAGGAACAGTCTGAGTGGGCTTCCAGGAGGAGGAGGAACCTCAGATTGGGCAAGCCTGAGCCAGGCAAGAGGACTGACAAGAGGGACGGCAAGGAAGGAGGGACTCATGAGGGGCAGCAGGGACCTGGATGCCAGGCGCCAGGTGGGGTCCTGGGAGTGGGGTGCATGTCAGGCCAGACAGGAGTGCCAGGCGACCCAGAGCTGGCCTGGATGCCGGGAAGGCTGTGACCGTGACCCACAGGACCTCAGATGCTGACCTAAGGGAGGGGGGCAGGGCAGCCAGGTGCACGGCCCCAGCGGCTCTCTGGGGTACGCACTCGAATGAAACCTGTTCCCAGCCCTTGTGCTTAATCCCAACTTGTCCCCAGGGTCCACCCTGCAGGCAAGAGTGCCCGCTCTGGACAAGGAGCCCCAGGGAGAGAAAGGGGCAGAAGAGAGCACCAGAGAACCAGTCTATGTCCCTCTTATGGCCACCTTCCTGGCCCTGGGCTGCTGGCAGCACAGACCAGACATCTCCACATCCCAGCCCCTTTCCTCCCCGCATCAGAATCAGTGGCACCAACAGGAGTTATGTCCATGTCTGTACTGGGCTCAGGTGGCCAGGCGGGGGCTGCTCTTAACCATTCGTGGGGGAGCAGGGCCACACCTGCCATCACTGCTGGCCCTCAGCATCCTTAGTTCCCATCCCAGATGTACCTGCTGCTTTGCCTGGATAAAATCCCAGACTTCAAAGCAACGGTGAGCCCCTGAGCCCTCGCCTGTCCTCTCCTGCTTCTTGGGGCTCTCTTGTCCGCACTCCCTGCCCAGATGCCCTCATGCCTCGGGCCCATCCCCACCTCCCTCAGGCCTGGGCTCCCACGGGGCCCCTCCCCATAGCTGCTGGTGGCCATCTCCCCTTCCTACAGCCCCCACAGGGATGGCCCCCTGAACAGGGGGATTGCTGTCTCTTCTGTGCCTTGCTCCCAGAAACCAAAAACAAAGCATTTTAAAAACTAAGTTCTGTTGAGAGTGAAGGGGGGGCGCCCCATCTGGCAGGTGGCCCCTGACCACCGCCTCCAGCCTGCAGCTCACTCATCCCCAGGAGGCGTTCAGATTTTCCCAAAGGGGAAGTGTCAGCAACCAAGAGATGTCCCCCAGACAGGGGCTGCCGTCCGCACCCCACTCCTCGTTCCCAGAGCGTGTCCTTGCTGTGCTGCAGTGGGGACACAGGCTGGGGGGCCCTTGGGGGGCCGGCCTGGATGGGAGAACAGCTAAGACCCCAGGCTCAAGGAGCGCAGCCCAGCACCGCATCCTGTCCCAACAGGCCGCTCTGGGAAAGGTGGAGCCCTGCCTGCTGGACCCTGTCTTTCTGGCACGGTCACATGGCCTCAGCTGTCACCGCCGGCCTGGGCTGTCACCGCTGGCCTTGGCAGCACTCGGGACGGTCCCAGCCATGCCAGAGCCGTGCAAGGCCTCACCTTGCACATGGAGCAGGGCTGCCACGCGGGTGCCCGCAGCCTCACAA
Source organism: Lontra canadensis (assembly GCF_010015895.1). Taxonomy (NCBI): domain Eukaryota; kingdom Metazoa; phylum Chordata; class Mammalia; order Carnivora; family Mustelidae; genus Lontra; species Lontra canadensis. The sequence continues at coordinate 507,044 of NW_022631199.1, read as the reverse complement.
GAATAGATGCCACTGTCGCAAGGCAAGGCTGGCCTGAAGGACAGCCTGGCCACGGTCCAGTCCTGCTCTATGAAGACACGGCGCCCGTCAGCGCACACCTCCTGCTCGTCCATCTTCCACGTGGCCTGCACGGGCCGCGAGTACTGGCAGAGGAGCTCTGCCGGGCCGCCCTCCTCCACCACCAGGTCCTGCATGGCACTGACCACCTCCACCGTGGGATCTGTCGGCCGACACCCCAGGCACGCGTCAGCCAGAGCGGCCCGGCCGCACCCCACCCGCCCTGTGCTCTCAGCAGCTCAAGCAAGCGTGGGGCTGTGGCAGGAGGGGCCCCGTCCCAGCGACCTGAGCCTCACCCCTGCCCACCACCATCCCCGGCGGCTCCCCTAGGCCCCCCCTCATCCCTCTTATCCCCAAAGCCCTACCTCCCTCCCCACCCCCTGGCCCAGGCCACACTTCCCCTCAGCAGGGACACGACACCTGTCCTCAAAGCCCCCAGGCCCTGCTTGGGGTCTGTGAACTCTGCTGGTCACACGCAAGCCCCGCCCCCCAGCCCAGCTCGTCCCTGCTCCAGGGGCCTCGCTAACCTCCTTGGGGTCCCCATCCCCTCTTAGCCTGCTGAAATCCTACTCAACAAATGGGTCACCCCAGGGCGTGGGTGCGTGTCCATGTGCAATCTGCCCTGGTCCTGGGGTAAGAGTGCCAGGCAAAGGCTTGCTGAGTGGTTAGATGCATGGGACCAGCTTGAAAGGACAGCACGGGAGAACCTCTCAGCTGTCCCAGGAGCTCCTGACACCCCCACAGATGTCCCTCCCAGAGAGCCTGCAGCAAGGGAGGCAGCAGCTAGCAGGGACGGTGCAGGCTTTGCCGAGGACTGGGAAGGGGGCTCTCCCCTCCCGACTGCCCTCGTGGGCTCCTCAGAGGGCTGGCCCAGGCAGGAAGCAGTGTCTGGGCCCCACGGGTGGCTGAGGAGAGGCATGCCTTACAGCTTCACCACTCCCCAGGCCCACCTTCTCTCCTACAAGTCAGGAAAGCAGACCTCCCGTGTGCCTGCCCTGTCCACGTCCTGGGGCCAGCCCCAGACCTGCCGCCCAGGGAACCCGCAGCAAGCATGCCAAGTCAGTGGGTGCAAAAGCGCCAGCTCAGGGCGGGGTCCCGTCGGCCAATACCTTTGACCAACAGCTTGGCCGTGGAGACCAGGGCCCCTGCACGGTAGGTGATGGTGCCCGAGTCGGCAACCCCCAGGCCCGAGAGCGTGAGGGAGTGGAAGGTCCCATCACGCACGGAGATGGCGCTCTGGGGGCTGTCCTGCAGTAGGGTGCCATCCAGCCACCAGCGGGCCTCCGGCCCACCGGCGCGGGACACCTCACAGGAGAACGTGGCCACCTCCCCCGCAAAGACGTCCACATTCTGCAAGCCACGTACCAGGCATGGGGCCGCCTCTGCGCAAGAGGGCAAAAGGAGGGGGGCTGGGCATTCTGGGTCTGTGGCACCAGCCTGGGGTCTGAGTCTACAGATCCACCCCGGCCAGCTGGCCTGCCTTGCTTGCAGAATGAAACCCAGAGACCGTGCACGGCAAGACCATGGAGGACCGGCTCAGCGCCCTGCAACTGACACCCCCGTTGGCACACAGCCACTTTCACCAAAGGAGGCTGATGACCTGCCTCCATGCCCTTTTCAGAAGGCACAGCGCACATGCCCTAAGCCGCCAAACTGGGGTCTTTGTGGGGTGGAGTGTGGGGTAAGGAGAAGCTGTGAGGCCTACCGCTCTGGTGTGGTGTGGGATCTCCCTTGGGACATAAGCTTTCCATCCCTGGAGAGATGGAAGCAGGTATCTCTCCCATTCCCAGAGCTCCATCTATGCAGAGGTGCCCTAAGGTGCCTCTAGCCCTCAGATTCCCAGGCCCTAATGCTCCATGGCAACTGTTCCCCTGCCCTGTCACACAGTGGGGCCTGAACCCAGGGCCTTCCCAGATGCAGATGATACCTGCTCTGTACCCCTGTACCCACCATGGCTGACCCCTCCCCCAAAAGGCCCTCCATACCCTTCCTGAGGCCGCGCCATTGATGCCCTAGGCCCCACGTGCCCTTCCCCTCTCTCCCAAAAGTGCGCACCTGACTCCATCCCCACGCTACCCCACCAGTGCCCCATTCCCGTCTCCAGCAGAGTTCCCGAGTTCATCCACATGCCACCTGTCGGGACACTCAACACATCCCCATGCTTATGGTCCTCCCCACAAGGCCATGGGCAGGATACTCCAGCTGGGGTCACCAGGCCAAGACTGGCCAAGGCACAGCCCTCAGTAAAGCCCGCAAGGCCCAACCCAGTCCCATGCTGCCCCCTCACAGATGCCCAACCTGACGAACATATGAGAGCCTTCCTGGACCCACTCTGCTCGGGACGACCAGGATACTACCCCTCTCCCACCACTCAACTTGAGGGCACTGCTCTCTGGAGCCTTTCCCAGCCCCACAGTTCACAGAGCTGTCTGTCCGCCCTCTGAAGATCTGGTGGAGAGACCAGGGGACCTGAGGTTCAGGACTCATTCTGTCCCTGTGTCCAACTCCCACAGCGGACTGGGGACTCCCTGGGGCAGAGCTGCATCTGTCCCCTCTCTAAGTAGATGATGGTGAGGCAGATGGTGGATAAACGTACAGACGCACAGATGGATGGTGCGTGAACAGATGGACGGACGGCGGAGGGAGGGATGAACAGGTAGATAAGTGGACAGACAGAAAAATGAGTGGTAAATGGACAAGGGGATGGATCGCTAGATGAACGATGGATAGTGCATGAGTGGTTAGATGCATGGGACCAGCTTGAAAACTGGGAGTAGGGAAAAACCTCTCAGGGTCAGGCACTGAGATGACCAGCTCTGGGGACAAAGTATAACCCAAGATGAAAGTCTTCAGATACTGCCTACAGGCCTGGAACCTTATATGGTCTTGTCTAAACCTACATGCATCATAGTTGCCCCGCTGCATCAGCACTTGGAAATCTGTTGGATGCACAGCTGTGTATCAGTGTAGAAATGAGCACATGGACTGGTGTCACAACAGTCATTGCATGGAGGGTGGAAATCCCAAAGGCCCTGCCTCCACCGCAGGGCCCCGGCCCACAGCAGCCAGCCTCCCCACCTTCCTCCTGTGGACAGCGCTCATCCCATAGTGGGATCCCAAACACACAAGAATGTCTCAAGCTGACATGCACTGGTCCATCTCGTTGGGCTTCTGGTCTGTGGCTTTAACCACGAAGGGGTGGAAAATGGTCACCCCAAAGCAAGTTCACCTCTGGGAGGCTTGGGTTTCTGGTCACACCACCTCCAAACAGCTCTCTGAGTAGGGAAATACAGACACCCACAGGCAAGGGGCTGCTTAGGGGAGGGGGCTGCCCACCTGTGACCTTTAACTGGGCCTCCGAGCTACATGAGCCCACTTGGAAACTGATGGTTCCAGCATCCTCTAGGGTCACCTGAAGGAGAGAGGGGGTCTCAGCCTGGAAGCCCTGCTCCCACCATCTCCACAGGCCCCCAACCCTGTGTTGGGACCTTCCCTCACCCACACGCCTGGGAGCACCATGGCTGGGGACAGGTCCCAGGAAACCCACCTTGTGCAGGGTGAGGAGATGGAGCGTGCCATCTTCCACAGTGATGTCATTCATCTCATTGGCCTGCAGTGGTACCCCTCCCAGGGCCCAGCGGGCCTCCTGGCCAGAGGCCCTGGACAGCTGGCACCTGAAATGGGCGTCCTGGCCCTCGCTGAGCTGCAGGTCCTGCAGCGGCTCCAGAATGGTCACCTCAGGGACTGCACGGTGGGAGACACAGTGTCGGCCTCCCAGTCAGGAGTGCCTCTCAATCCCCAGGGTCTGCCGCAGCACCCCACCCCAACTCCGAAGACAAGCGCGTGAGGCACCACTCCATCCCAGAGTCGCCCAGCACAGGGCCGGCTCCCCACCGGTTTCCCACCCACAAAGGCAGGGATCCAGGGACCTGTGTCTGGCCCACAGAGGGCCCGAACCCCCAGCCCAGAGTATGCAGCGAGCCTGCCGGGCCCCGCTACCTCGGACAGTGAGCTGGGCAGAGGACGTGTGGACGCCCACGTGGAAAGAGATGGTGCCTGCATCCTCGGGGGTCACGCCCGTCAGCCGGAGAATGTGGGTGCGGCCTCCCCGCACCGACACTTCTGTCACCGCATTGTTCTGCAGCGGCAGGCCCTGGAGACGCCACTCCACGTTGGCGACTCCGTCCCGTGACACCTCACAAGCGAACTCCACGTCCCCGTCCACCTGCACCTCGGCATCCTCCAGCCCCCGCACGATGGTCACCTCCGGCTCTGGGGGGTAGGCCACAGGTCCCTTTACCAGCCAGGCCAGAACACCCGAGCCAACCTCCCAGTCCTCCTCCTCCAGGAAACCCTCCTGAATATCTTCACACTCTTCTCGTCCCAGCCCCTTTGTGCCCCACACGCTCGTTACCGTGACACTCAGCTCCTAGACGGGGCTGGGGGTGCCTGTTGGGAAGGAACGTGAGCGCTTGTGTGGTGCTGGGCTCCACCCACCCCGTGGCCCGCCCTGCTCGGCCAGGACAGCAGGAAGGCAAGCCCTTTAAAACAGGCGGGGCTCCATGAGGATGACCAGGCCAGGCTGCCCGCCTGTGGGCTTGGGATGCAAGGCAGTTTCGGGTGGGCAGGACGCAGTGTGTTTCCCACTGTGAATACTCCTCTCTAGGAGCACCTACGCCAGAGGGAAGTGGAAAGGAGGAGAGCCAGTAACCCCAGGGCCCTCGGAACAATACCCAGACAAGGGCCTGGCCTTAACGGGAGCAGCCACAGAGCAGCCACAGGAGGAGAGTGGGTGGCAGGGAGGGCTCACCTCTGACCCTGACAGCGGCCACGGTTTTCTGGCCGCCGGCAAGGCAGACATACTCGCCCGTGTCCTTGGCCTCCAGCCCGTGGATCAGCAGCTCACATGTGGTCCCCAGGCGCCTTATCTCATATTTGGGGCCCCCGTGCAGCTCCACACCCTCCTTGAGCCACTGCACGGGGACACCGGTCTCTGTCCCGCTCAGCTCGCAGCGCAGCCGGGCCACACTGCCGGCATCCTGCTCCGTGCTCTGCAGCTCCTCCCGGAATACGGGCCTAGGGGCTGGGGGGCCAGGGAGGGGCGCTTAGGGCTGCCCAGCAAGGCAACCCCTCGCGCCCGACCGGGGACTGAGGGCCCAGCAGAGGGCAAGGCGCTGCTGGGCAGCTCACCTCGGATGGAGAGCCTAGCAGTGCTCTGCGAGTCGCCCGCGTTGCAGGTGTAGTGGCCGGAGTCCTCCGGCTCCGCGCCCCGCACCAGCAGCTCCGCCGTCCTGCCCTCCTGCACCATCTGGTATTTGGCGCACGGGAAGAGCTGCAGAGACCCTTTCCGCCACTCCACGCTGGCGCCCTCTCGGCTCAGCTCGCAGCGCAGGCGCGCCGTGGCGCCCTCGTCCACCTGCTGGGCCTGCAGCTCCCGCAGGAACCGCACAGGTGCAGCTGCGGGGACGCAGAGAGCGTGAGCGCAGGCGCCGGGCCGGGAGCGCGGGGGCGCCGGCGGGGGCGCAGCGGGCGCTGCTGTGCGTTGGGAAGAGAGTGGGGCGGGGCCCCAGGGTGCCTGCGGGGGTGCGGGGTGCGGGGTGCGGGGGCAACCGCCAGTCGGGAAGGCAGCACAGGCACTCGGCTGAGGTTTCTGGGGAGGTGGGACTAACCGCTGGGGCGCCACGGCGGAGCAGGAGGGGCCAGCTGCTAAGGGTCTGGGGGGTGGGAACCACGGGGGCGTGGCTACGGGATGTAGGGGCGTGGCTCCAAGGTGGGGGCAACGGGGCGTGGCTACTAGGAGCAATGTGGACCTCGGGGGTGTGGCTACGGGGTGCAGGGTCGGGGCCAAAGGGCCGTGGCTACGGGTGCAGAGGGGTACCGAAGGGGCGTGGCTATGGGTACAGGGGCATGTCTACACTGCGCAGAGAACTGCAGGGGGGTTTCAAGTGGGACCTTCAAGGGTGTGTTTACAGCACTGGGGTGCGTGCCGCAGGGGTATGGCTATGGGTGCAGAGGGGAACCGCAGGGGCCTGATGGTGGAGGGAATCACAGGGGTGCAGCTGGGACGCCACGGGTAACCTCAGGATCTCAGCTACTATGGTGGGGACAGTGAGGGCTGAGCTTGCTGCCAGGCCTGACATGTCCCCCGTGGGATGCCCAGGGTGGTGCTGCAGCCCCGAGGCACACCCCAAAGCACAGGGGTCCTGCATGGTGCATGGGTCTCGCCCTGGGGCCCACCTGTAACAGTGAGGGTGGCACTGGTGGCCTGGGGTCCACAGGTACATGCGTATTCGCCTGTGTCCTCCCGGCGCAGGTCCCGCAGTACAAGCTCCACTATGGGGCCCCGCTGCCGAGGCTCCCTGCGCCCGTCAGGCTGCACCTCTAGGCCGCCCTTGCTCCAGACCACGGCGGCGTTGGGCTGGGACAGTTCACACCGCAGGGTGACCGAGGCCCCCTCCTCAGCCTGCAGGCTCTGCAGGGGCTCCCTGAATACCACCTGTGGGGCTGAAGGGTAGGCGGGGGGCCGAGAGACACAGGATCAGTCCCGCCATGGGCGTCCCAACATACAACGGGACACACTGAAGGCGGACAAGTTGGGCAGATTGGGGTGAGGTGAGAGAGAGACACGAGGGGAGAATTCTGTCCCCACCACCAGGAGAGACCCCGTGAAGACATGAGGATGAGGCCAGTAACCAGACAAAGGACAGAGGACAGTAGAACACAGGACAGAGGAGGGAAGTACCTCTGACAGCCATAGAAGATGCAGAGAAACAGAGACAAGCACAGGCACCCACAGACTCCATGTGGTCACACATGGTCTTTACCCCTGACGGTCAGCGTGGCCGATGTCCTCTCCTGCCCGCACACACACGAGTACTCCCCAGCATCTGCCACGGCCAGGCCACGGATCTCCAGCTCACACGTGGTCCCATCCTGCCTCAGGCTGACTCTGTCCCCAGCTCTGAGGGTCTCGGACCCCTTCTTCCACTCCACGGGGGCCTCCTTGCTCAGCTCACAGCGCAGCGTGGCCGTGGCCCCTTCCGTGGCCTCCTTGCTTCTCATTCTCCCTATGAACTCAGCAGGTGAGGCTGCAACAGGGCCGACAGAATGCCATTTTCATCCTCCCACAGGGACAAAAGGGGTTTGTGGGCAGGCAGGTGGGGCTGCTTACACTTCACAGTGAGCGTGGCCATGGTCCTCTGGTCCCCGAAGCAGCAGGAGTACGGCCCGCTGTCCTGGGGCCGCAGGTCCCGGACCACTAGCTCGAGCACCGTGCCCTCCTGATGCAAACTGTACTTGGGCCCAGGCCGCAGAACCTGCTCTCCACGGCGCCACTCCACGGGCGTGACCACAGACGACAGCTTGCAGCGCAGAGTGGCAGCCCCGCCCTCCAGCACCTCCAGGTCCTTCAGCCCCTCCCGGAAGCGTGCTGGCCGAGCTGTGGGCAGGCACACGCTCAGTTCCCACCCACTCCTGCATCCCAGCCGGGGCCCTATGGCTGCCAGCAGCTGGGGACACAGCAGCCAGCAGGAGATGAGAGAAGGGCAGACCGGCATGAACGGTGTGCCCCCAAGTTCACAGGCCGGAGCCCCACCGCCCAGAACCTCAGGGCAACTGTGACTGAACAAGGGGTCTTTACGGAGATAATTAAGGTAAAAGGGGCCACAGGGTTGAGCTTGACCCTGCCAGTCACGTAATCCCACAGGCGGAGACGAGGACACAGACACAGACGGACAACAGTGCAAGGACACAGGGAGAAATCGGCGAGTCCATGCCACGAGAGAGGCCCCGGGAGAAGCCGGTGGTGCCCATGCCTGGACCTGGGACTTCCCAGCCCCGGGATGGGAAGACTCTCCATGTCTGTCGCTGGACCACCCAGCCTGTGGCATGTGTTAAACAACCCATGCTAACCGAGCAGGGGGAGACCAGCCAAGTCCAAGGGAGGGGACACAGGGGTCAGGACAAGACACAGGCACGAAGCAAGAAGCAGGCAGCTTCTCAGAGACGACAGGGGCGGAGGAGGACACCTCCAGCAGCAGCAAAGCCCTGAGACGGAGAGGGGGGACGCTGGGGTCCCAGGGCCCCCCACCCTGAGATGGAGTGTGAGCCCAGGAACTTACCGTGGACCCTGACAATGGAGCTGGTCCAGGAGCCCCCAGACTCACACTTGTAGCGCCCACCGTCCTGCAGGGTGGCTCCAGTAATGACCAGCTGGGCCCGGTGGCCCTCCTGGCTCAGCTGGCAGCGAGCCGATGGCCGCAGGGCCTTCCCATCCTTGGTCCAGGACACAGGGCTGTCCGAGGTGGTGGTGTCACAGATCAGGGTCAGGTCCTCCCCCTCCGTGACAGTAGCGTCTGTGAGCTCACGGGAGAACACACTCAGCTTTTCTGGGGGTACAGAGAGACACACAGGATGCTTGGGGACTCCTGCAGACAAAGCAGCTCCCTAGCTAGGTGTGCAGCTGCCCCCTCAGGCCAGGGCCACTCATGGGCTGCCAGGGGGATGAAGCAGGCCTGGCACAGCGCAGTCCACCCTGTGGGGACGGGGGACCACCCTCCAACAGCCTACCTTGCCGTGGTCCACAGGCTGGGCACCATCCCCATGAGCCCCAGGGCCGTGCTGTGTGTGTGGCCAACATCTGCCCAACCCCACGGCTGCCCCTTAGTCTGTGGACTGGGCCCCCCACGGTGCGGAGCACACAGCCCACCTGTGATCTGCAGTGTGGCTGAGGCCCGCTGGTCTCCCGCCTCAAAGTGGATGGTGCCTGAGTCCTTGAGAGCCAGCTGCCGAAGGGTGAGCACATGGTACCCGCCGGGCTGAGCCTGGATCTCATTGAGCTCATTGGGGTGCAGGGGCGTCTGATCCAGGAACCACTGCACAGGCCCGTAGTCGGCGGGGGAGATGCGGCAGGAGAAGGTGGCGGACGAGCCCTCGCGCACCTCCACATCCTCCAGGTCCTCTGTGATGAGCACCCTCTGGCCTACAGGGTGCAGACCGTCAATCAGGGTCCCCTGCAGCCAGCTGCCGCCGGAAATAGGCCGTCCCCACTCCCGGGTCGCTCGTCCCATGGGCCGTCCCCACTCTTCCACCACTCATCCCATGGGCCATCCCCGCTCCCAGGCTGCACGTCCCGTGGGCCGTCCCTGCTCCTGGGCCACATGTCCCACGGACCATCCCCTTTGGCTCCGGCATAGGGGACCAGGCTGCGCATCCCATGAGCCATCCCAGCTGGCTCCGGCATGGACAATCAGGCTCACACCAGCACACAGGAAGGGCTCACAGCCATAGCTCCACAAATTTGCACCAGGTCCCACCAGCAGGGCCTCAGAGACGAAGCCACCAAGGCCCTACTCCCAGGAACAGGGAAACCGAAGTTGGTCTCAGAGGGCCTCCGAGCCCCCTCCAGACCCAGCTCCCAGCCAGCCCCCTACAGGCCAGGACCCCGCCGGGCCTCACCCTGCACCAGGAGCCGGGCCTGGGAGCAGGCCTGGCCGATGTCGCAGGTGTAGGTGTCACTGTCTGCCTTGGTCAGGGCACTGATGGTCAGCTTCAGGGTCAGGCCATCCTGGCTGGGTGTGTGCTTCCCTGAGGCAGGCAGCTCCGTAAGCCCCTTACGCCAGGTCACCACGGCGGCAGGCCGCTCAGTCCTACACACAAACACGGCCGTGCCCTCCTCCGTCCCCTGCACATCAGCCAGCTCCTCCGTGAAGCGGTTTGCCTTTTCTGGGAGGGGTGGGAAGGGGTGGGGTGAGAGCTAGGCGGACCCTATGCCGGCCCCTTGGACAGGGAGCAGCCCCCACTGTGGGCAGCTCTCCTGCTGAGGCCATGGGGACCCCTCCCCTGGTCTCTTGTGGGGTCACCTTCCACACGGAGGCTCGCTGTGCTCTTGGAAGCCTCTGTCTCACACGTGTACTCGCCGGAGTCCTTGGGCGAGACAGCATGGACCACCAGCATGGCCCGAGGACCGTCCACGACGAGGTCGTACTTCTGACTCTTGCGAATGGCCTTCCCGTCCCTCAGCCAGCGCACTGGGGTGCCAGCCCGGGACAGCTCACAGCTCAGCACCACATCCTCGCCCGGAGCAGCCTTCTGGTCTTCCAGGGGCTTCACGATGTCCGCGGGCCTCTCTGAAGAGGGCAGGGCAGCCACCATAAGACAGGGCCAGGCCCCAGCCATGCTTAGGGTGAGGGTGGGGCAGGTGACCATGGGGACCTTGGGCCCTGGAAATCAGGAGCCAGCGTGGTCATGGGGAGGGAGCTGGGAAGAGGACACAGGAGGCCACAGACTCTCACACCTCGGCCCCCTTCAGAGCCTGGGACTGAAAGCATGGCCGCTGGCAGCAAGAGCTGGGGACTGGGTGTCACCACCTGCACCTGAATTTGATTTATGCCAGGTGCATGAATTCAGGGACAGCAGCAGCGGCTCGCCAGCTCAGGGAGCCATGAGCCTGGGGGCTCCCATAGCTGTCGGACCACACACCAAAGACCAGAAGCCCTGCTTCTGCCCAGAGTGGGAAAGAGGGAGCTCCTTCAGATGACTAAGCCCCAGCCCCCAACAGTGTCTCTGGGTCTCCAACCGGGGAGCTGCCCAAGGGGACAGTCCCCAGCAGCACCTCATTCCAGCCTGAGGCCCCACAGTAACCCCAGCCCCATGGAGAAAGGTGCCCATCCCTGCCCCATGCCCACCTCGGACGATGAGGGAGGCCTTGGAGGTGAGGTCCAGTATGGAGAACATCACCTCCCCAGCGTCACTAGGAGCAGCGTCTTGGACAGCCAGGGTGTACTTGCGGCCCTGGCGGCTGGCCCGGAAGCGGCCCGAGCCACCCACCGTCTTCCCACCCACGGTCCACGTGGCCACGTCGCCGGTGTTCTCGTGGGACAGGACACACTCGAACGTGCAGCTCTGGCCCTCCAGCACCTCCACCATCTTCAGCCTCTTGGTGATGCCCACGTGTAGGTCTGTGGGCCACAGGAGATGGCGGTCGCCCCAGGCCAGGCTCTTGGACCCCAGCCCGTCCCCTACCCTGGTCTGGCACTGTCAAGCCCAGAGCTGCCCCAGGCCAGACCCCATGACAGCTGAAGCCTCACTCCCACCCCCTGCAGCCCTAATCCTGGGGGGCCTGCTGTCACTTCCAGTCCACTACAGGACAAGCACTGTCCACAGTGGTCACAGCTTGAACACTCCAGAAGGCCAAGGACGGGAGTCCCAAATGAAGAGGCCGTCTAGCTCTAGCACAGACTCACCATGCCGCCCTGCCCCCTTCCCTTTCTGTCCTCAAACCCCAGCCAGACCGGCAGGGACCCGCCACAGGGTCCACAGGGTGACCAGGCAGCAGGCCTGGCATGCACACGCAAGTGAGGGAGAATGGGACCGGAGGAGCTGGGCCAGGAGAGCTGTGCACGCACGAGGTCAGGCTCGGGCTGAGAGGGACATCTGCTGTGCTGGGGGTGAGGGGGCCCACGCTGCCCTGCTGACTCCATGGGGAGGCACGTGGCCTGCCAACAACCACCTTCACCAGGCTGTGCCTGTGGCCTGGGAGTCCGTCCAGGGCATCCTACATCTGACATCTTGGCTTCTGCCGCCAGCCACCCCCAAGCCGTGACCCTCATAGCTGCCCACACACAGTCCCTGATGCTGGGGGACGGTCTCCAGCCCCCAGGACTCTATCAGGCACTGCCAGTTCAGTCTCCCCAGCCCTCCCCTTGCTCATCGTCCCTCACCCGCCTGGCCTGTACCTGGGCCTCCTGGGATCACATCCAGCCTACTCCTCCAGGAGCCTGTCCTGACCTCCAGAGCTCTGCAGGGCAACCTCCAGCCTTGGAGAAGGGGTGGGCCCAGGGCAGAGGCAGCCCTCCCCACACACACAGATCTGGAAGCAGCCCCGCGCCCTGAAACTGGTTCCGCCCCAGACCCGGCCCTGCCTCCTGAAAGCAGCTCTGCCCCCTGGAACGGACCCCGCCCCCGGACCCGCCTTGCCCCCTGGACCCGCCTTGCCCCCTGGACGCGGCTCCACCCCCTGGGCCTGGACCTGCCTCCTGGACCCGACCCGGCCCCTGGACGTGGCTCCATCCCCTGGGCTTGGACCTGCCTCCTGGACCCGGCCCGCCTCCCGGACACGGCTCCAGCCCCTTGGGCCTGGACCTGCCTCCTGGACCCGCCCC
>NW_022631199.1:441780-494816 GCF_010015895.1 Lontra canadensis | reverse complement strand
CGGCTCCACCCCCTGGGCCTGGACCTGCCTCCTGGACCCGCCCCGCCCCCTGGCTGCAGCGGCAACCCCTGGAGCCAGCCACGCACCGTGAACACTGACTCTGGCGCGGGTCTCCTCGGAGCCGACGCTGCAAGTGTAGAGGCCGGTGTCGTCCCGACTCAGGTCATGCACCACAAGCCCGCGCGTGCCCGCCATGTGCAAGAAGTCGTACTTGTCGCTGGGGCCCAGTTCCACGCTGTCTTTCCGCCACACCACGCGGGCCTGGGGGTCGGAGACCTCGCACTGCAGGGCCAGCGTGCCCCGCTCCTCCACGGACACATCATCGAGAGCCTTCAGGAACACCACTGGCTTTGCTGGGTTGGGGGTGGGGACAGGTGAGCGAGTGCCACCTCGGGCCAGCAGAGAGCCCGGCGCCCCTTCCTGGGAGGACCCTAAGGGCCCGCAGGGACGCCTCACCTTTGACCTCCAGGCGGGCAGTGGCCGACACCTTGGGGGAGCAGGCGCGCACAGTGCCTGCGTCAGCCCGCCGGACCCGCTTCAGCACCAGCGTGTGGCGCCGGCCCTCGTGGGTGATCTCATGGAAGCTGTCGTTGTACAGAGGCCTGCCGTTGAGCGACCACTCCAGCTCCTCGTCCTCACGGGACAGCTCACAGAAGAAAGAGGCTCGGCTCTCCTCCGTGACTTCTGTGTCCTGCAACGGCTGCGTCACGGTCACCTCGCGCGCTGCCAGGGGCACGGCGGGCCGCTCAGCGCCGGTCCCGGGCGTCCCCCGCCCCCAGCGACCCTCCCAGGGCCCCGTGTGCCCGCGCGCGCTGACGGGCACGGCGGGCCGCTCAGCGCCGGTCCCGGGCGTCCCCCGCCCCCAGCGACCCTCCCAGGGCCCCGTGAGCCCGCGCGCACTGCCAAGGGCACAGTGGGCCACTAAGCCTCCAAGATCCTTCCAGGGCCTCAGGCGCCCTCGGTACCTTCCACGGTGACCTCCGTGCTGCTCTGGGCGCTGCCGGCTTGGCACCGGTAGACGCCGGCGTCCGCGGGTGTGAGGCGGAGGATTCGCAGCTCTGCCATGTGGCCCTCCAGGCTCATCTTGAACTTCTCAGAGGGTGCCAGGGGAGCGTCCTCCTTGTACCACTGCACGGCCTTGGGGGGCGGCTTGAAGTCGCAGGACAGGACCACCGACTGCTGCTCGCGCCCCGCCTTGGGCTCCAGCGGCCGCGTGAGCACCATCGGGATGTCTGTGGCAGAAGGGGAGAGGGCGGTGCCGTGGCCTCCGGGGGACCACGGGTTCTACCCCAGCCCTGAGCCCGGTCCGTGCGCCGCCCACCCACGCCGCGCGCTCACCTGAGACCACTAGGCGCGCGGTGGAGCGCGACTTGCCGATGGTGAAGTGCACGGGCCCGGTCATGGTGGAGCAGGTGCGCCGCAGCGTCAGCCGATGCACTGTGCCCTCCTGCTCCATGCCCACGTCCGCCCCCGCCTGCAGCGCCGTCTTTCCCAGGAGCCACTTGGGCGGCCGCACCGCCGGAATGGAGGTCTCGCACTCGAACCAGGCTGGGGCAGGCTCCATCACGGTCACGTCCTGCAGGCCGCGCACGATGGTGATGGATTGCTCTGTGGGTGAGGGACGGGTCACCGGCGCGGTCCGGCAGAGAGGACCACTCGCCACCCTGGGACTCCGGAGAGGCGCCCGCACGGTGCCGCCCGCACCTTCCACGAAGAACTGGGCGCTGGTCTTCACGTCTCCAGCGTCGCAGGTGTACGTGTCCTCATCCTCGGGCTGCACCTCCTTGATGATTAGCTTCCGGTAGAGGCCGTCACTGACCATCTCGTACTTGGGCCCGGGCTGCAGTTCCACGCTGCCCTTGAACCACTGTACCTGCGCGCTGGCCCGAGACATCTGGCACTCCAGCACGCCGCGGTGCTTCTCCATGGCTATCTTGTCCCGCAACGGCCGCAGGATGGCCACCGGCAGCTCTGTGGGTGTGGCCGGTGTGGTTGGGGGCGCTCAGAGCCCCAAAACTCCACGCCCAAAGCGGTGCGGATGCTCTTCAGCCTCCAGCCAGCAGACTCCCACCATGCTCCGGCAGAGCAGCCCGTACTGGCCCAGTTCACTGTCCCCTGATGGCTATGCCGGGTGTCCCCATCGGGCTGCTCTGGGACCCCACACAGCTGCCTGGGAGGAAGCTGAGCACACCCACATCCGTGCCCCTGGCCCTTCACAAGCTCCTTCTGTGCACCCCTGCTGCCCACACATCCCTGCTTTGCCACATTTCCTCACACCTCCCCCCCTGCACGCCCCTGCATCAAGCAAATCCACGCCTCCTATGCCTTCCTGCCCCTCCCTTGCCACTGACTCTCTCTTCTTGATGCCCTCACTGTCACCAAGGCCACCAGCTAAGGGCTGACGCTCAATACCTGCTGGGGTACCACCTGCCCTTGCCACCTGCCAGGGGTGCCACCTGTCCCCGCCACCGGCTGGGGTGCCACTTGCTTCTGCCATCTGACACGGGTGTAAACCTGCCCTCACCACCTGCCAGGGGTGCCACCTGCCCCCGCCACCTGACGGGGTTGCCACCTGCGCCTGCCACCTGCCAGGGGTTGCCACCTGCCCCTGCCACCGGCTGGGGTGCCACCAGCCCCGCCACCTGCCAGGGGTGCCATCTGCCCTCACCACCTCTCCAGCACTTGCTCCAGTCCCAGGATTTACTGCTGCCTCCAATTTCGACAAGGAGACCCTGAGACCTCATACAAAAGGCTGCCTCTCCAAGACCAATCTCCTCCTTCTGGGTCACTGCTGTCCTCCTCCCAAGAAAGGCCTGGGTGCCCCAAGCCTGTTCTGTGGCAACAGACCTGTCAGCCCCTGGAAGGCCCAAAAGGTGTGTGTGCACCCACACATTGCCCAGCACAGACCCTCCCCTGGACTCCCTCACCTTTCACTTGGAGCTGTGCTCGTGATTCTGCATTTTCCGCGACAAATCTGATCTCCCCGGCATCTTCTGCCAGGACCCTCCGGAAGATGAGAGTGTATTTCCTTCCTGGAAACACAGGCCACTCAGTGCTGGGGGAAGGATGGCCTGGGGACTGGAGGAGGACGTGCCCTCCCGAAGCCTGCCCACCACCGCACCTTCCTGGCGGGTGCGCACGTTGTCACTGGGCCGAAGCTTAGTGCCCTCCCAGAACCACTGGGCCGGCACCTCGTCGAGCGAGACCTCACAGGAGAACGTGGCACCCTCCTTCTCCATCACCTCCACGTCCTCCAGGGGCCTCACGATCTGGACCTTGCGACCTGGGGTAACGAGCAGGGCCTTGTCACGCCTGGACACGCGAAGCTGCGCCTTCCCCCCTCCCGCCCGGACTGCTGGAGGGGACAGGGCAGGGTGAGCCAGGGGGCTGAGCCCCCCACTGGGGAATGTGGGGGGCCAGGAGGTTCTGACCCTCATTGGCCCACCTTGCACCTTCAGGGAGGCTGAGCTCTGAGCGTCGCGGGCGTCACACACGTACACGCCCTGGTCCCCGAGCTCACACCGGTAAATGACGAGACTCCGACAGGCACCCTGGGCCACCATGCCCACCGTCTTGCCCACCCGCAGCTCCACACCATCCTGAGGAGGGAAGAGGCCGGGTCAGGTGCGGGGACTCCCCGGCAGAGCCGTCCCGTGCCTGACAGGCCACCGAGAGAGGCAGAGGGCTCGGGCGAGAGGCAGCACCTTCAGCCAGCGCACGTCCACACTGGGGCGAGACAGCTCACACTCCAGGGTCACCCTGTCCTTCTCTGTGGCCACCATGTCCTGCAGGGGGCGGCTGAACCTCACAGGCAGCTCTAGGGCGGCAGGAGGGGAAGGGTGAGAGGCAGAGCCAAGAGGGGCCCGGGCGGGGCAGTGTCAGACAGCTGTTCTAGGAATGAGACCCAGGGCCCAGGATTCTGCCACCCCAGCCCACCCGCCTCCCCAGGCCACCTGGGGGACAGAGCAGGCTGCACCCCGCCACAGGTCGCGCCCAGGCCCACGCACCGGTTACCATGAGCCGCGCAGACGTGTGCACCCCCTCAGCTTTGAAGGCGACGAGGCCGCCATCCTGCGGCCGCAGGTCCAACAGCGTGAGCGTGTGGATGGGGCCACGCACGGCCAGCTGGCACGTGGGCCCTGGCTGCAGCCGCAGGCCATCCCGCGTCCAGCTGCCCTCCACGGCAGCATGGGACAGCTCCACCTCCATGCTGACGGTGCCCTGCTCGGACACCTCCACCGCCTGTAGGCCCCGCACGAGCTGGACCCGGCGCACTGAGCACACACGCAGGGGCAGGGGTGAGCCACTGCATGGACACCTTAGCCCGCAGGCCAGCCCCCACTCACCTCTCCACGGGGCCTCAGAGCCGAAGGCCCACCCCTTCCTTCCCGGCACCCCCCAGGGCCTGTCCCTGCAGGGGGACATCCATCCCCTCCCCCTCCCACCTCTTTCCTAGATGCCTGACTCCTGGGGCCCCGCCTGCTGCTGCTGCTCACTTTCCACGGTGAGCTTGGCCTGCGTCTTGTCGTCTGGAGTCTCGCACCCATAGAAGCCACGGTCGGCGAAACCCACACAGTGCAGAACCAAGCGGTGACTGGTGCTTTCCACGTGGATCTCCACGTTCTTGCCTGGCGCCAGGGCTGCTGCATTCCGTGTCCACTTGACATCGGGCCACGGCCGCGTCAGCTCCACCTCCATGGTCACTGAGCTCCGCTCTTCCACCGTCTGGGGTTCCAGCTTCTTTCTGAATAGCACCGGAGCCTCTGAGGTCACAAGCAAGGGAGGTCACCACAGTCACGACCACTCTTGGAAGAGCCAGAGCTTGAGGGCCCTTCCACCCCCTACCCCACCCCTCAATGGCACACCTGCTCCCCACCCTGACCTCACATTCCACCTCCAGGCTGGGCCCAGCTGAGCACCTGCATTGGCACAGTTCATGGGAGGAAGCCGGGCCCAGCTGGGCACCTATACACATACATTTACATGGGAGGAAGCCGGGCTCAGCTGTGCACCTGCACAGGCACAGTTACATAGGAGGAAGCCAGGCCCAGCTGTGCACCTGCAAGGTCACAGTTATGTGGGAGGAAGCCAGGCCGAGCTGTGCACCTGCACAAGCAGTTATGTGGGAAGAAGCTGGGCTCAGCTGTGCACCTGCACAAGCAGTTATGTGGGAGGAAGCTGGCCCCAGCTGTGCACCTGCACAGGCACAATTACATGGTAGGAAACCAGAACCAGCTGTGCACCTGCACACATACAGCTATGTGGGAGGAAGCCGGGCCCAGCTGTGCACCTGCACACATACAGTTACATGTGGGGAAGCCAAGCCCAGCTGTGCACCTGCACAGGCACAGTTACGTGGGAGGAAACCAGAATCAGCTGTGCACCTGCATATGTAGTTATGTGGAATGAAGCCAGGCTCAGCTGTGAACCTGCACACATACAGTTACATGGGAGGAAGCTGGGCCCAGCTGTGCACCTGCATGGGCACAGTTACATGGGAAGAAGCTGAGGCTCTGGGAGGCTGCTCCTTCCCCAACACGTGTCTCCTCTCCTGCTCCCCGGCTCCCAACAACCAGGCCGGACACAGTGCCCGGAACTACTGAATGTGGCCCATGACCACCAGCAGCAGGTCACAGGGAGTTGGTGCAACAGACTGAGCCCCAGACCTGCAGCACCAGCCGCTCCGCTCTAGGGAGACCCTGGACACTCCATGTTACGGAATGAAAAGCATGATGCAAGTACGCCTCCCAGTCCCAGGCTCTGCCGTGATCTTCCCAGAAGGTGTATATGTGCGTGTTACTCTTGCTCAGAACCTGCAACAGCTCCCCAGGAGAGGACCTGGCTCCAGCCAGTTAAGTTCATCCCCACCTCCAGCCTCTGCTTGCACTGGCTGCCAACTCCATTTCCATCCATGGGGCTCAGCTGAGGATGCCTCCTCCAGGAAGCCTCCCTGGACAGCGTCAACCTCTGCCTACTCCCCAACCAGATGCGCCTTGTGGCAGTTTACTGTGTCCCCTTCCGAGTAGGTACCCGGCCCCTGGGCACCGCCCATCCCCCCTCCCCCCCTTTATGAAGTATCCAGACCAGCTGTACCCAGGCTGGCAACGGAAGGCTGCAAGGGAATGAGCCCATGGAGAGGCCCTCCCTGAGGCCCCATCCACTCACCTCGCACCCGGAGAGCAGCTGAGGACTGGACACCCTCAGCCTCTGCAGTGATCTGGCCAGCGTCCTCCAGGGTCAGGCCAGAGATGGTCAGGCTGTGGCTAGAGCCACTTTGGGAGATGAGAAACTTCTGGCTGGGCTGCAGCAAGGCACCGTCCCGGAACCACGTGACTGCCGAGTCGCCCGGGGACACCACGCAATGGAAGGTGGCCTCTCCACCTTCCTCGGCCACCACCGCCCTCAACTCTGATGTGAACTTGACCGTGCGGGGGGCTGTGGACAGGGGTTTTCCTTGAGAGGCCCCACCCTGCAGTTGTGGATAAGGGTATCTCCACCAGGCAGCCGCCCAGGCACGCCCTGCCTGACTGCCCGCCCACCCGTGCGGCCCTCCACGGAGTACCGTTGACGGTGAGCTGAGCGCTGGTGCGGTCATTGCGGGTCTCGCACGTGTACTCCCCCGCATCCTCCAGCCGCAGGCCTGACACCGTGAGGGAGCGCCGGGCCCCCGTGGCTTCAATCTGGAAGCGCTTCCCAGCCCGGAGCTGTGTGCTCCCGCAGCGCCACACGACCTCGGCCTGGGGCGGGCTCAGCTCACACACCAGTGTCACCGTGCCCCCCAGCTCCCCGCTCACAGGCTCCAGGGGCTGGCAGAACTTGGTGGCCACCTCTGCAGGACAGGAAGGGGCATCAGATGTGGGACTTGAGCTGCCCTCCCTGGGGACGGCCGCTCCGGCCCCGCCCCCCGCACACACGGAGTTCCCAGAACACCACCCCCAGCCCTGCTGACCTTCCACCTGCACCGGGAAGTCCTGCCCTGCCGTGCCCACACGGCAGCTGTAGACTGCGCTGTCCAGGGTCTGGGCCCCGTGGACGGTCAGGGTGTGGGTGTCCCCCAGGCTGGCTGTTTCATGACGCTTGCTTCGGCGGATCTCCACACCATCCTTGAGCCACGTCACCGCGGCCACAGAGGGTGTGGCCAGAGTGGCCGTCAGGACAATGTCCTCATGCTCCCTGACCACCAGAGGCTCCCTGCGGCCGGGTCTCTCCAGGGCGGGGGACTCAGGCTCCGGCTCTGGGGGGAGGTCAGTGAGCATAAGAGCAGGGCTCTTGTGTTCCTGGCTTGGGCCCCATCGCCCCTAGCAGCGGGCCTAGGTCCATATTACAGAAGGGCATCGGGAAGCAGGCCCAGGAGGGGAGGCAGGAAAGGATAGCCTGGCCAGGCCCAGGTCAGGATGGGCATCCAAGCAAGGGCAAGCTCACAGGGCTGACCACAGCACAGCTGGACAATTAGGATCCCAAAACAAGAGCCCCTCCAGTGAAGCTCCACAGCTGCCCGGGGTGGATTAAACATGGGAAACGTGTGTGCTCATGTTTCCCTAGAACGTGACAGCCCTAGACAGAGAATGGTGCCTGCCACAGGCCACGGGCCTGAGGGGATTACAGGACACCAAGAAAGGCTCATGTCAGGTTTAGCTGGTTACAGTGGGATTCTGGAAGGAGGGGAGAGGTTTGGGGAAGCGGATGCCCAGAACAACCAAAAACAGGGACAGCAGTTCTCCAGTCCGAGCACCTGAGTGGTAGACAGAATCCAGGGCTGGGCCCATCACAGAAAACCCAACACAGGTGCAACACACAACTGTCTCCCTATCCAGTCCAAGAGGAGCTCCTTTCCTGACTTGTCAGGACGTTATTACCTTTACGGAACACTGGCACACACCTGTGACGTCCAGGCGGAAGGACACCTTCTGGCCCCCGGCCTCGCAGCTGTACTCCCCGGCGTCCGCCTTCCCCGCCTGCTGCACCACCAGCCGCCTGCTGCAGCCCTTGGCCTCCACGCGCACGTTGGAGCTCGCGCTCAGCTTCTTCCCGTCCTTGTACCACGTCACCTCTGTGTGGGCCTGGGCCACCTCACAGCTCAGGGTGGCACTGGCCCCCGCCTTGCAGAGCACCTCCCTGCGTGCTGGCTGCTCCTTGGCAAACACCACGGAGGGCTCTGGGGACAGAGAGGGACACACATGATTGAAGATATCAAGTCTGTTAGGAAGGCAGCACTGGGGTAAGAAGTACTGAACCAGGAAGCAGAGGGAATGGAAACTTCTCCTGTGTCAGCTGTGTCATCTGGAGAAGCCCTGTAGCCTTCTCAGCAACAAGTAACACAATTTATGTACCTATTCTGTAACTACTGTGTGAGGGCTTGTTCAGGTGGGGACCATACATTCTACCACTGGTCCTCACGGACTGTCCCAGTTCTATGTTGCCTGAAGGAGTGAAGACCCTAAATTCTCCCTTTCCTCAATGTGGACTGTTCCAGGGGGTCCCTAACTCTACCACATCTCCTATGGGCTGTTCCAGGTGGGGACCACACGTTCTATCACTGCTCCATGTTGGCTGTCCCAGGTGGGGACCACACACTCTATTACCACTCCACGTGGGCTGTCCCAGGTAGGAACCACACATTCTATCACTGCTCCACGTGGGCTGTCCCAGGTGGGTATTATCCCTGGAACACCAGTCATGGTTCATAGGAATTAGCAAACCTTTCCATGTACACCTTCCTATCCAATTGCTCTTGGCTCAGCCACATGTATGAGAATTGGAGGCCAAAGGAGGGACATGTGAAAAGTTAAGTCCAATGGAAAGAGCTCCAGAGTCTATCTGGACTCTATGCTTATCCCACCATCACCCTTGATCAAGGCTAGAGTTTAACCAAAAGAACTGACCTGTGACATCCAGGCGGAAGGACACCTTCTGGCCCCCGGCCTCGCAGCTGTACTCCCCGGCATCCACCTTCCCTGCCTGCTGCACCACCAGCCGCCTGCTGCAGCCCTTGGCCTCCACGTGCACGTTGGAGCTCGCACTCAGCTTCTTCCCGTCCTTGTACCACGTCACCTCTGTCTTGTCCTGGGCCACCTCACAGCTCAGGGTGGCACTGGCCCGCACATTGGCCTGCACCTCCCTGAATGCTGGCTGGTCCTTGGCAAACACTAATGCAGGTTCTGGAGACAGAGAGGGACAATCAAATATCTAGACCTGAATGAAGGCCCACCCTCTGGATCTCAAAACCAGGAAGGCTTGGCCACAAGCCCACCCTGTTCCTGGCTCCCTCTACACAGAAAAACCCACACTCAGAAAACACATAAAGCAAGAACAGGTTAGTTTTCATAATCTGAAGACTCCAGGTCAAATAATTTCCAGGTAGGTATGTGTTATGATTCAGGATTTGGCATTTAACATCTGTGATCCCATAATTATCCTAACAAATGGAGGCATACCTGCACATCAAACCACAGGTATTTTCAGGGAGAATTTCTTGTGCACTGTCACCAACAATGGGTGACATCCAAGTCACAAGAACACAGACACAATGACTCCTAGTGCAGTCTGTCACTTCTAGTAATCCAGCTGCCATCCGTATAATGAAACCCCTGGCTTGGGGACTGGACATGGTTTTTATTAGCTTACTTCTCTGGATCATATTACATTCTTCCTTTTGACATATATCCATCAACAATTTTTTTCCAGCAGGGTTTTGTGAATGGTAAGTTCTCTCCATTTACCTCCTGAAAACATCTTTATTTCACTCAAACTTTTGAATGATAGTTTAGCTGGATACAGAATTCTGGTTGACAGTCATATTCCCCTAGTACATTGGAGATGATGCCTTCTTTGTGCTCTTCATTGCTGTGGACAAATCTGTGGAAGGATTACTGTCTTCCCATTCATCTTTACTCTTCTGTGGTTCACTGTGACGTGTCTAGCTGTGGATTTATTTTTCCTACACTTCCCATGATCTCTTGGGAGTCCTGAAGCTTAGGATTCACATCTTCAACCCCTACTAAAATTTCTCTGTGTGATTTCCGTCATAATTTTTTCTTCTTATTCTCTCCAGCCTCTCCTAGAAATCCTTTGGACACACCTGTGGCCTACAGCTTCTCTTCTCTACCTCTGCCCTTCTCTCTAATTTTTTTTAATCTCTGTGTTTCCCTCTGAATAACTTCCTCAAATCTATCTTTCAGTTCAGTGATTTTGTCTTCAGCTATGTCTAATTTGCTATTTATCACTCCATTAAATTGTTCATTATAAATGTGTTTCCCATTCATGAAGCTTCATTTGCTTCTTCTTTGAATCTGCCTGTTCTTCTGCTTCCTACTTAACTTTTTTCTTACTTTATCAAATCTCTCGTATTACTCATTTTAAGTATGCTGTTACATCATCTGAGGTCCCTGGGTGGTCTAGCCCTCATCTTTTCCCTTCTATATAGGATTATTCCTCCAGTGTTTAGATGTACTTTACTGTGAATCTGACATGGTTTCCTCAGCCAGTGGTATTATTAAGTGTGGCTTTGGCGGTGGGGTAATCCTCCTGATATTCACTGTTGCCAGGCACTCCAGGAGTGCCACTGGCCTGGAGCCCCACTGGTAGGTTAACTTCTCAGTCTGGGGTCCTTAGCATTATAAGTTGAAATCTCATTCCCAAGTGAAAAATAGGCTTCCATTTCTTAGGGGAGATTTTCCCATCTAAGCCGAAGCAGAAATACAAGTGCCCTGTGACCTCCCTGGGCTGCAGAAGATTGCTTTTCTGGTCCATCTTTTCTTTAATGATGTGGTTCTAGAAGGTTTCCATCACTGTATGCTGATCTCCGTCTCACTTCCTATTTGTTCTCATGCGTATTGGCAAGCTGGTGGTGTAAGTCAGACCCAAAAGCCCCCCACAGTAGCAACAGTGAACCAAGTCATCATCCACTGCTTTCATTTCTCAGTGCCTCCTCTTTTCTAGCACCTGGAAATGTCCCTCTTTCTCCTTTCCAGTCCAGATATTAACTTAACCTGACTTTGTTACATTCAGCCCCACAGTTTCAGATGTCCACAGTGGGAGAGTTTTCACACTAGAGAAGTCCAGATGGGGTGCTTTTAACTTTAACTTTCCAATCTCATCTACTAGGGACTTTTTGCTTCAGGAACTCCTCTCTAACCTTCCAATAGTCAATGGAAATCTTGGCTTTTGGCCATCAGAGCATAGGTATTTTCAGGGAGAATTTCAGGGAGAATATATATATATATATATTTATATATTTATATATTTATATATATATGAATTCTATATATTATATATATATAATCTAAATAAAATAGAATAAATAAAATCTAAATAAAATCAATAAAATAAAATCTAAATAAAAT
The DNA here is from genome assembly GCF_010015895.1 of Lontra canadensis. NCBI lineage: Eukaryota > Metazoa > Chordata > Mammalia > Carnivora > Mustelidae > Lontra > Lontra canadensis. The sequence continues at coordinate 483,474 of NW_022631199.1, read as the reverse complement.
CTAAACCATATATATATGATTTAGATTTTATTTTTTGCCTTCATCTTTTAAATTTAAATTTAATTAACATATAATGTATTATTAATTTCTGAGGTCAGTGATTTATCAGTCTTATATAATACCCAGTGTTCATTATATCATGTGCCCTCCTTAATGTCCATCATCTAGTTACCCTACTTTCCCACCCACCTCCCCTTCAGCAACCCTCAGTGTGCTTCCTATGATTAAAAGTCTCCCTCTTATGGTTTATCTCCCTTTCTGATTTCATCTTCTTTTAAATTTTCCTCTATTCCCCTATGATCCTCTGTTTTGTTCCTTAAATTCCTCATATAAGTGAGATCATATGACAGCTGTCTTTCCCTGACTGACTTATTTCGCTTAGCATAATACCCTCTAGTACCATCCACGTCATTGCAAATGGCAAGATTTCATTTTCTGATGCCTGCATAATATTCCATATATACCACATCTTCTTTATCCATTCATCTGTTGATGGACATCTAGGCTCTTTCCATAGTTTGGCTAGTGTGAACATTGCTGCTATAAACATTCGGGTGCACATGCCCCTTCGTATCACTACATTTGTATCTCTGGGGTAAATATGCAGTAGTGCAATTGCTGAGTTTGTAGGGTAGCTCTATTTTCAACTTTTTAAGGAACCTCCATGCTGTTTCCCAGAGTGGCTGTACCAGCTTGCATTTCAAAGATAATTCTTTATGAGATATCACCAAGAATGGGCAATATCCTTGAGTTATAAGACTTTTGATTGGATTTTTAATATTTTTAAAAGGCACAAACCCAAAGTATAGATGGTTCTATTTTTATGTCTTAAATGTAGTTTTCATGGAGAAAAAAGATAAAACATCCAGCTGGCTGACTTTCCCCTGGAGCAGGTGGCTGGATGGAAGACAGTGGTCTTCAACATTCAGTGCAGTGGCTGGTCAGGGCTGCAGTCAGCCTCTATGTCACTGGATTCTCTCCCCACCCCTCTGGGCCTCTCCTTATATGGTCCCAGCTCTCCCAGGATCCCAGGGGTAGGTCCCATTATCATCCACTCCCTCCACGGTACTTCTTTTCCCAGTCCCTCCCACCACCAACATGCCAACAAACACTGAGTCTCCCTTACCAGACCAGCATCAACTGAGTACCATGCCCAGACAGCCAACCACCCCCTGGACATCCCAGGCTAGCTCATCACCTACTTCTCCCAGCAAATCTGCTCATGTCCACCTGCCATGTCTCAGATGGTGGCCCCTCAGTCTATGTGTTCACCCAAGCTTGTAGGACTCACCAATATCACTGTTTCTCAGCCCACACCCACATAAGTACCACTTCATACACTCCTACACCCTCTCCATCCCTTCAGCCACCACCTCTGTTTGACCCGGACACCTCCAGAAGCAAAATCTCTGCAGGAAAATGTCTCCGGGGGCCACAGGGGTTCAGTGGAATCCACATGCTTCCTGTGGATGTGATGCCCATCTGAGCTCCTGCCACATCTGCCCTCCCAGCCATCAACACTTCTGGAATCATTTTTACAGCCACTGGGACTACTACCAGAATTCTGAGAATGGATGAGTCCTCACAAATGCTACCATGTGAAGGCAGAGAGCACCTAACCACACAGGTGACTGTCACCCTCAGCCGTGGCCAATGGGTACACACCTTTCAGACTGTACAGTGAGGCATCTGCCACTCGTTTTGTGGCCCCAGACTCAGCTGCATCCTCAAGTTAGGGCCACACCAGGTCTCTGTTATTTCTGAGGCTCACTCCATAGGAATCCTCCCAGACTAACTGTGAAGGAAACTGTGTCTTCGATAAGCATGGCACAAAATCATTCCTGATCACGCTGTGTGTGTATGCATCTATGTATATATGTCTATGTGTATATATGTGGGGATTATTATGTATGGTTGTGTGTGCACGAGTCTATGCATATTAATGCATGTGTTGTTGAGAGTGTATGTGTTTAAGTGTGCATGCACATATGTTTGTGGGTATGTGTGTCTGTGAGTGTGTGTGTTGAAATGTGCATCCAGGAGGAGTCAAGATGGCGGAGAAGTAGTGGCTGAGACTACTTCAGGTAGCAGGAGATCAGCTAGATAGCTTGTCTAAAGATTGCAAATACCTACAAGTCCAACGGGAGATCAAAGAGAAGAAGAACAGCAATTCTAGAAACAGAAAATCAACCACTTTCTGAAAGGTAGGACTGGCGGAGAAGTGAATCCAAAGTGACGGGAAGATAGATCCTGGGGGGAGGGGCAGGTTCCCGGCAAGCGGCGGAGCCACGGAGCACAAAATCGGGACTTTTAAAAGTCTGTTCCGCTGAGGGACATCGCTCCAGAGGCTTAACCGGGGTGAAGCCCACGCGGGGTCAGCGTGGCCTCAGGTCCCGCAGGGTCACAGAAGGATCGGGGGTGTCTGAATGTCGCAGAGCTCGCAGGTATTAGAACGGAGAGGCCGGCTACAGAGACGGAGCCGAGGAGTGAGCTCACAGCTCGGGGTTACCTTGAACCGGTCGCAGGCTCGGTCAGCTCGGAGCGCGGCCGGAGGCCAGGCAGACGGGAGCAATTGGGCGCTGTTCTCTGAGGGCGCACTGAGGAGTGGGGCCCCGGACTCCCGGCTCCTCCGGGCCGGACACTGGGCGGCCGCTATCTTCATTCCCGTCCTCCGGACTCTACGGAAAGCGCTCAGGGAACAAAAGCTCCCGAAAGCAAACCCGAGCGGATTACTCAGCCCGGCCCCTGGTAAGGGCATTGTACCTCCGCCTGGGGCAAAGACACTTGAGAATCACCACAGCAGGCCCCTCCCCCAGAAGATCAACAAGAAACCCAGCCAGGACCAAGTTCACCTACCAAGGAGTGCAGGTTCAATACCAAGGAGAGCAGCGGAATTCCAGAGGAGGAGAAAGCAAAGCACGGAGCTCATGGCTTTCTCCCCATGATTCTTTAGTCTTGCAGTTAATTTAATTATTTTTCTTTTTCAATTTTTTTTTCTCTTCTTCCACTAAATTTTTTTTAACTTTTACCCTTTTCTTTTTTAACATTTTTAACTAGTTTATCTTTTATATATATATATATATATATACACACTTTTTTCTTTTTTATATTTTTTCTTTATTCGTTTTCTTTAATTGTTTCTTTTTTCTTTCTTTCTGAACCTCTTTTTATCCCCCCCCACCACGATTTGGGATCTCTTCTGATTTGGTTAAAGCATATTTTCCTGGGGTCTTTGCCACCCTTTTAGTATTTTACTTGCTCCTTCATATACTCTTATCTGGACAAAATGACAAGGCGGAAAAATTCACCACAAAGAAAAGAACAAGAGGCAGTACCAAAGGCTAGGGACCTAATCAATACAGACATTGGTAATATGTCAGATCTAGAGTTCAGAATGACAATTCTCAAGGTTCTAGCCGGCCTCCAAAAAGGCATGGAAGATATTAGAGAAACCCTCTCGGGAGATATAAAAGCCCTTTCTGGAGAAATAAAAGAACTAAAATCTAACCAATTTGAAATCAAAAAAGCTATTAATGAGGTGCAGTCAAAAATGGAGGCTCTCACTGCTAGGATAAATGAGGCAGAAGAAAGAATTAGCAATATAGAAGACCAAATGACAGAGAATAAAGACGCTGAGCAACAGAGGGACAAACAGCTACGGGACCATGAGGGCAGAATTCGAGAGATAAGTGACACCATAAGATGAAACAACATTAGAATAATTGGGATTCCAGAAGAAGAAGAAAGAGAGAGGGGAACAGAAGGTATATTGGAGAGAATTATAGGAGAGAATTTCCCTAATATGGCAAGGGGAACAAGCATCAAAATCCAGGATGTGCAGAGAACCCCCCTCAAAATCATAAGAATAGGTTCATACCCCATCACCTAATAGTAAAATTTACAAGTCTTAGTGACAAAGAGAAAATCCTGAAATCAGCCCGGGAAAAGAAATCTGTAACATACAATGGTAAAAATACTAGATTGGCAGCAGACTTATCCACAGAGACCTGGCAGGCCAGAAAGAGCTGGCATGATATATTCAGACCACTAAACGAGAAAAACATGCAGCCAAGAATACTATATCCAGCTAGGCTATCATTGAAAATAGAAGGAGAGATTAAAAGCTTCCAGGACAAACAAAAACTGAAAGAATTTGCAAACACCAAACCAGCTCTACAGGAAATATTGAAAGGGGTCCTCTAAGCAAAGAGAGAGCCTAGAAGTAGTAGATCAGAAAGGAACAGAGACAATGTACAGTAACAGTCACCTTACAGGCAATACAATGGCACTAAATTCATATTTCTCAATAGTTACCCTGAATGTGAATGGGCTAAATGCCCCAATCAAAAGACACAGGGTATCAGAATGGATAAAAAAACAAAACCCATCTATATGTTGCCTACAAGAAACTCATTTTAAACCCGAAGACACCTCCAGATTCAAAGTGAGGGGGTGGAAAACAATTTACCATGCTAATGGACATCAGGAGAAAGCAGGAGTGGCAATCCTTATATCAGATCAATTAGATTTTAAGCCAAAGACTATAATAAGAGATGAGGAAGGACACTATATCATATTCAAAGGATCTGTCCAACAAGAAGATCTAACAATTTTAAAGTTTTTTTTTTATTTTTATTTATTGGACAGAGAGAGAGAGATCACACGTAGGCAGAGAAGAGGCAGGCAGAGAGAGAGGAGGAAGCAGGCTCCCCGCTGAGCAGAGAGCCCGATGCGGGGCTCGATCCCAGCACCCTGGGATGATGACCTGAGCCGAAGGCAGAGGCTTATCCCACTGAGCCACCCAAGCGCCCCTAGATCTAACAATTTTAAATATCTATGCCCCTAACGTGGGAGCAGCCAACTATATAAACCAATTAATAACAAAATCAAAGAAACACATCAACAATAATACAATAATAGTAGGGGACTTTAACACTCCCCTCAATGAAATGGACAGATCATCCAAGCAAAAGATCAACAAGGAAATAAAGGCCTTAAATGACACACTGGACCAGATGGACATCCCAGATATATTCAGAACATTTCATCCCAAAGCAACAGAATACACATTCTTCTCTAGTGCACATGGAACATTCTCCAGAATAGACCACATCCTGGGTCCTAAATCAGGTCTCAACCAGTATCAAAAGATTGGGATCATTCCCTGCATATTTTCACATCACAATGCTCTGAAGCTAGAACTCAATCACAAGAGGAAATTTGGAAAGAACCCAAATACATGGAGACTAAACAGCATCCTTCTAAAGAATGAATGGGTCAACCAGGAAATTAAAGAAGAATTGAAAAAATTCATGGAAACAAATGATAATGAAAACACAATGGTTCAAAATCTGTGGAACACAACAAAGGCAGTCCTGAGAGGAAAATATATAGCGGTACAAGCCTTTCTCAAGAAACAAGAAAGGTCTCAGGTACACAACCTAAACCTACACCTAAAGGAGCTGGAGAAAGAACAAGAAAGAAACCCTAAACCCAGCAGGAGAAGAGAAATCATAAAGATCAGAGCAGAAATCAATGAAATAGAAACCAAAAAAACAATAGAGCAAATCAACGAAACTAGGAGCTGGTTCTTTGAAAGAATTAATAAGATTGATAAGCCCCTGGCCAGACTTATCAAAAAGAAAAGAGAAAGGACCCAATAAATAAAATCATGAATGAAAGAGGAGAGATCACAACTAACACCAAAGAAATACAGACAATTATAAGAACATACTATGAGCAACTCTACGCCAACAAATTTGACAATCTGGAAGAAATGGATGCATTCCTAGAGACATATAAACTACCACAACTGAACCAGGAAGAAATAGAAAACCTGAACAGACCCATAACCAGTAAGGAGATTGAAACAGTCATCAAAAATCTCCAAACAAACAAAAGCCCAGGGCCAGACGGCTTCCCAAGGGAATTCTACCAAACATTTAAAGAAGAATTAATTCCTATTCCCCTGAAACTGTTCCAAAAAACAGAAATGGAAGGAAAACTTCCAAACTCATTTTATGAGGCCAGCATCACCTTGATCCCAAAACCAGACAAGGATCCCATCAAAAAAGAGAACTACAGACCAACATCCTTGATGAACACAGATGCAAAAATTCTCACCAAAATACTAGCCAATAGGATTCAACAGTACATTAAAAGTATTATTCACCATGACCAAGTGGGATTTATTCCAGGGCTGCAAGGTTGGTTCAACATCCGCAAATCAATCAATGTGATACAACACATTAATAAAAGAAAGAACAAGAACCATATGATACTCTCAATAGATGCTGAAAAAGCATTTGACAAAGTACAGCATCCCTTCCTGATCAAAACTCTTCAAAGTGTAGGGATAGAGGGCACATACCTCAATATTATCAAAGCCATCTATGAAAAACCCACCGCAAATATCATTCTCAATGGAGAAAAACTGAAAGCTTTTCCGCTAAGGTCAGGAACACGGCAGGGATGTCCATTATCACCATTGCTATTCAACATAGTACTAGAAGTCCTAGCCTCAGCAATCAGACAACAAAAGGAAATTAAAGGCATCCAAATCAGCAAAGAAGAAGTCAAACTATCACTCTTTGCAGATGATATGATACTATATGTGGAAAACCCAAAAGACTCCACTCTAAAACTGCTAGAACTTGTACAGGAATTCAGTCAAGTGTCAGGATATAAAATCAATGCACAGAAATCAGTTGCATTTCTCTACACCAACAACAAGACAGAAGAAAGAGAAATTAAGGAGTCAATCCCATTTACAATTTCACCCAAAACTATAAGATACCTAGGAATAAACCTAACCAAAGAGGCTAAGAATCTATACTCAGAAAACTATAAAGTACTCAAGGAAGAAATTGAGGAAGACACAAAGAAATGGAAAAATTTTCCATGCTCCTCGATTGGAAGAATAAATATTGTGACAATGTCTGTGCTACCTTAAGCAAGCTACACATTTAATGCAATCCCTATCAAAGTACCATCCATTTTTTTCAAAGAAATAGAACAAATAATCCTAAAATTTATATGGAACCAGAAAAGACCGCAAATAGCCAAAGGAATATTGAAAAAGAAAGCCAAAGTTGGTGGCATCAACAATTCCAGACTTCAAGCTCCATTACAAAGCTGTCATCATCAAGACAGCATGGTACTGGCACAAAAACAGACACATAGATCAATGGAACAGAATAGAGAGCCCAGAAATAGAGCCTCAACTCTATGGTCAACTAATCTTCGACAAAGCAGGAAAGAATGTCCAATGGAAAAAAGACAGCCTCTTCAATAAATGGTGTTGGGAAAATTGGACAGCCACATGCAGAAAAATGAAATTGGACCACTTCCTTACACCACACACAAAAATAGACTCAAAAGGGATGAAGGACCTCAACGTGAGAAAGGAATCCATCAGAATCCTTGAGGAGAACACAGGCAGCAACCTCTTCGACCTCAGCCGCAGCAACGTCTTCCTAGGAACATCGCCAAAGGCAATGGAAGCAAGGGCAAAAATGAACTATTGGGATTTCCTCGAGATCAAAAGCTTTTGCACAGCAAAGGAAACAGTTAACAAAACCAAAAGATAACTGACAGAATGGGAGAAGATATTTGCAAACGACATATCAGATAAAGGGCTAGTATCCCAAATCTATAAAGAGGTTAGCAAACTCAACACCCAAAGAACAAATAATCCAATCAAGAAATGGGCAGAAGACATGAACAGACATTTCTGCAAGGAAGACATCCAGATGGCCAACAGACACATGAAAAATTGCTCCATATCACTCGGCATTAGGGAAATACAAATCAAAACCACAACAAGATATCACCTCACATCAGTCAAAATGGCTAAAATTAACAAGTCAGGAAATGACAGATGCTGGTGAGGATGCGGAGAAAGGGGAACCCTCCTACACTGTAGGTGGGATTGCAAGCTGGTGCCACCACTCTCGAAAACAGCATGAAGGTTCCTGAAAATGTTGAAAATAGAACTACCTTATGACCCAGCAATTGCACTACTGGGCATTTACCCTAAAGATACAAACATAGTGATCTGAAGGGGCACGTGCACCCGAATGTTTATAGCAGCAATGTCTACAATAGCCAAACTATGGAAAGAACCTAGATGTCCATCAACAGATGAATGGATAAAGAAGATGTGGTATATATACAGAATGGAATACTATGCAGCCATCAAAAGAAATGAAATCTTGCCATTTGTGACAACGTGGATGGAACTAGAGGATATCATGCTTAGCGAAATAAGTCAATCGGAGAAAGACAACTATCATATGATCTCCCTGATATGAGGAAGTGGAGATGCAACATGGGAGTTTAAGGGGGTAGGAGAAGAATAAATGAAACAAGATGGGATTGGGAGGGAGACAAACCATAAGTGACTCTTAATCTCACAAAAAACTGAGGATTGCTGGGAGGAGGGGGGTTGGGAGAAGGGGGTGGGGTTATGGACACTGGGGAGGGTATGTGCTATAGTGAGTGCTGTGAAGTGTGTAAACCTGGCGATTCACAGACCTGTACCCCTGGGGATAAAAATATATGTTTATAAAAACAAATAAATAAACAAACAAATAAATAAATAAATAAAAATAAAATAAATGTGCATCCATGTAAAAGTGTGTGTGCATGCATGCACACCTGTGTGTGTGTGAAATGATCTGCCACTGGCTGTGCCAGGAAGAAGCCTGTGGAGCCCTCCATGGTCACTCTGATCCCACAACTGAGCCAACACCATGAGGACCCCAGCTACACAGTGGTTTGCCTTCAAAATTGACCTGAGTGAGTTACAAATATCACCACAAGGATGTTTAGGATTTGTCCCACACTAGAAACACCAAACTTTGGGTCCATCTACATAAGTACAAAAAATTAAAAGCCATATTTTTACAAAAACACCTGTGGTTGGTCCACCCTGTCTTAGTCACCAAATGCAGCCACAGGGCCATGGAGTTCATCTGAAGGTTCTCAAAGTAAGCAGCAGCAGACGGACTGGGGAGGACAAAAACCAGAATTCAAAGTCCACCAACCAGAAGTGAGTCCACCTTCTCCCACTTGCCTGCACACAGGGCAGCCCAATATCCAGAAGTAGGTCCCTCCCCCTCCCCTAGAGCATAGGGAAGAGAACCCCAAATGCTCAGAAGTAACTGAAGACACCCCATGTTTTCTCCATGCTCTTACACCCTCACCCATCAAGATCAGAAATATTCAGAACACTGAGGATAGAGAACATTGTTCTTCAACTGAAGGAGGACCCACTGATCTTTCTTTTTCTATCCTCCTGTAGGTGCAGGGGGGACTATGGTAAGCAGGTCCCAAAGCAACATGCCTACCTTTCCAACCAAAGAGCTAAAGAGGATGACAGAAAATACAGAACATGAGGTTGTCAAGGAACACCAGGGCTCACCCCTGAGCCACTTGTGAGCGGATCTGACCCCAATCAGCAGGCCAAATACCTCGAGCTCTGAACTGGGGCACAGGCCACTGGGCAAAGCCACAACAAGTACTAGGTGGGCACATTCAGGACAGATCGAAATGGTACTGCAAAGACTCTGGAAACAAAACAACCCCTGGAAGGCTGTCAGGAACCCATCACTGGAACTCAGCAAAGTTTATTTCCAGCTTTAAAAAAATCAACATTCCTCATTAGATATAAGGGAGACCCACAGTTTCAAAACATAGTATTCATTACATCCAGGATGCTATCCAAAACAGTCCCCTGAAACTCTCAGGAATCTCTCAGTTCACATGCCTGCAAGAAGAGTATTCACAGACACCAATGTCAAAATGACACAGCAGTTGGAAATATCTGACAAAGAGTTTCAAGCAGCTATTATAAAAATGATCCAAAAAGAGAAAGCTAATGTTCTTGGAAGGGATGGAAAGACAGAAACTCTCAACAAAGAAAGAAAAGATATAAAGAACTGATACACCTTTTATAAGTAGAAAAATATAATAACTGGAATAATTCACTCAGTATCTCAGTGGCAAAATCCAGACAACAGAAGAGTGACTGGACTTGAAGATAAATCAATAGAAATTAACCAATCTAAGCAAGAGCAAGAAAGGGACCTGTTAGATAGAGACTCAGCAACCTATGGGATTAAACTACAAGGACTAAAATCCATGTCACTTGTCCTAGAAAGACAGAGGAGTGTAGTTAAAAAATATTTTCAAGAAATGATGCTTGCGGGACGCCTGGGTGGCTTAGTTGGTTAAGTGTCTGCCTTCTGCTCAGGTCATGGCCTCAGGGTCCTGGAATCGAGTCCTGCATTGGGCTCCTGGCTCAGCAGGGAGCCCACTTCTCCCTCGTCTGCCCCTCCCCCTGCTTGTTCTCTATCTGACAAATAAATAAATAAAATAAAAAATATATTAAAATTTCTACAAAAAAAGAAAGAAAAAGAAAGGATGGTTGAAACTTTTTCAAATTTGGTGAAAGACATCAACCAGATTATAAGAGCCCAGCAAATCTTGGACACAAAGAAATCCATGACCAGACACACCATTTCAGAGCCATTGAAAATTAAACAACAAACACTCTTGAAAACAGCCAAAGAATACACACACATGACTTGTGGGGGGATAATTTGGATTACATGATTTTTCTCATTGAAAATTAGTCACTAAAAGAAAGAATCATTGGTCCAGTATCCAGCAAAATTATCCTTCAGAAATGAAGATGAAATAAAGACATTCTGCATGAAGGGAAGCTAGGAAAGTTCACTGTCAGCAGATCTGCTCCACAAGAATTTCTATGGGAAATGACATTTAAGGAAGATTCAGAGCATCAGGAGTGAAGGAAGACCAACATAAATAGTAGATGTTTGGATGTTATGGACAATGAATTGTCTGCCCAACCCCCCCTCCCATGATCTGTGTGTTGAAGTCCTAACCCCCAATTTTGGATATAGAGCATTTAGGGAGTTAATTATGCTTAAAAGAGGTCCTAAGGGTGGGACCCTAATCCAGTAGGAATTTATAAGAGAGAGACACCAGAGAATTCTCTTGATCTCCATGGGCCCACAGAGGAAATGATGTGTGAGGATACAGCCATCTGCAAGCCAGACAGGAAGGTCTCACCAGCACATGCCCAAGCTGGTACCTTGATCTTGGGCTTCTAGCCTCCAGCACTGTGAGAAAATAAATTTCTGTTGTTATGGCAGCCTGAGCTGACTAATATGTTGGGTAAACAAAACAGACTATTCTCCTGCACAATTCTTCAGACTATATTTGGCAAGTGAAAGCAAGAATTATTGCATTGTTTGATGAGGCTGTCAATGCTAGACATAATACATAAAACAACTAATAACATAATGGCATAATGGTGGGAGGGTAAAAGGACCTATATATTGATAAAAGTTCTACATCCCAACTGAAGTAGTAAAATAATGATTCTAAGTAAGTGGTGAGAGTTGAGTATGTTTAACATAATCTCTACTGTGGGCACACAAAAGTAGACACAGAACCACAATGGATAAATTAAAATGGAGTACTAAAAACTTCCTGAGTAACCCAAAAAAGGCAGCAAAGATGAAAAAGGAGAACCAAAAATGAGAAAAAAGTGGAAATAATAAAATAGTAGACCTAAATCCAAATGTACCAATTATTGCATTAAATGAAAATAGTGTAAACACACTGATTCTAAGACAGAGATTTTAAAAAATCTTTTTTAAAATTCTCATGAAATTTTTAAAAATTTCAACTTTTTAAAAAAGTTGATTTAAAAAATTACTCAACTTTGCGTTATCTACAAGAAACTCACTTCAAATATGGGTAGGTAAAAACAAAAGAATAAAAAAATACACGTAATGCAAACACTAATCAAAACAAAGCTGGAATATTTATATTAGTATTTTATTAAAATTACATTAATATTATTATATTAAAATAAAGTAAATCTTTGAGCCAAGAAAATTACCAGAAATATTATAAAGACAAATGAGTTAATTTATAAAGAACATGTAATAATCCCAAATGAGTAAGCCCTTAACAACAGAGTCAAAATATGCAAAGCAAAAACTGACAGAACTGCAAGTAAAAACAGAAAGTCCACATTTATAGCTAAAGACTTCACTCTTCACACAACAACTGGTAGAATTAGTAGAAGATCATCAGGGGTATAGAAGAACCAACCCATTAACCAGCATGACCTAACTGACATTTGCAACGCATTCCACCCAACAACAGCAGAATATACCTTCCCTTCAAGTATACATGGAACATTTAACATGTTGTAATGGCAACTTAACTACAGACCATACTGAAGTTAAGAAAAGAAATTTCTAAAAAAATTTTTAAATTGAAGTAATACAAAGTATGTTCTCTGACCAGAATGGAAGTAGACTAGAAGTCAATAACAGAGAGATAAGATTGAAAAAAGAAGAATACTTGGGAGATTAAACAGCACACTTCTGAAAACTACAGAAATCAAAGAAGTCTCAAGGGAAGTCAGTAAGTATTTTAAACTGAACAACAATTAAAATAAAAACATATCAAAATTTGCAGGATAAAGTTAAAGCAATAATTAGGGGGAAATTTACACTACTAAATATTTATATTAGAAAAGAAACTTTTTAAAAAATAAATAAATAAAATAAAAATTTAAAAATAAATAAATTGGCAGCATTGGAAGATGAAAAGAAAAACTTTCAATCAGTAATCCTTTTTTTTTTCACTTAAGAAATTAGGAGCAAAATAAACTCAGAGCAAGCAGAAGAAAAATTAATAAAGAACAGAAATCAATTAAATTGAAAAAATAGAGAAAATCAATGAAAACTATATACGGTTCTTTGAAAAGATCAATAAAATTGATAAATCTCTAGTAAGACTAATAAAGAAAAAAGAGAGAAAACCTAAGCTAACAATATCAAGAATGGAAAGGAACATCACCACAGAACCTGCTGACATTAAAAGTATAATAAAGGAACACTACAAACAACTCTATGCACATAAATTAGACAAATTTGAAGAGATAGAACAATTCCTCAAAAATTACAAACTACTAAAATTTGCCCCCCCAAAAAAATAGGTAACTTGCATAATTTCACCTCTATAAATAAAATGTTTTCAAAATTTAAATTTCTAAAGGAAGAAATATTTAGCCCAGGATGACTTCACTGGTTTAATCAGGGAAATAACTTTAAGAGAGGAAAAAGGAAGAGAAGGAAGAGAAATCACATCAATTCTACACAATCTCGCATAGAAAACAGATGAGAAGGGAACCCCTTCCATTGCCCTGAGTCCAAAGCCACACAAATACATATATGAATACTACCAACCACACTTCCTCAAGAATATAAATATAAACATACTCAATCAAACAGTAACCCATTGAATCAGAAATGTGTAAAAAGAATAACACACTGGGTGTTATACACAAACAATGAATCATGGAACACTACATCAAAAACTAATGATATACTGTATGGTGACTAACATACCATTAAAAAAAACACACAATGAGATACCCTCTTACACCAGTTAAAATGGCAAAAATTAAAGAGTCAGAAAACAACAGGGGTGCCTGGGTGGCTCAGTGGGTTGGGTCTCTGCCTTTGGCTCAGATCATGGTCTCAGGGTCCTGGGATCAAGCCCTGTGTTGGGCTCTCTCCTTGGCGGGGAGCCTGCTTCCCCCTCTCTCGCTATGCCTGCCTCTCTGCCTACTTGTGATCTCTGTCTGTCAAATAAATAAATAAAATCTTTAAAAAAGAAAAAAGAAAACAAAAACTGTTGGTGAGGATGTGAAGTGGGGGAATGGTTTCCCATTGTTGGTGGGAATGCAAGCTGGTACTGCCACTCTGGAAAACATATGAAGGTTCCTCAAGATGTTAAAAATAGAATTACCCTATGACCCAGGAATTACACTGCTGGGTATTTACCACAAAAATACAGATGTAGTGAAAAGAAGGAGCACCTACACCCCAAGTTCATAGCAGCAATGTCCACAACAGCCAAACTGTGGAAGGAGTCGAGATGCCCTTCAACAGATGAGTGGATAAAGAAGATATGGACCACATATACAATGGAATATTATCAACCATCAGAAAGGACGAATACCCAGGTTTTGCATCAACATGGATGGGACTGTAGGAAATTATGCTGAGTGAAATAAGTCAAGCAGAGAGAGTCAATTATCATATGGTTTCACTTATTTGTGGAGCATAACAAACAGCATGGAGGACAAGGGGAGTTAGAGGAGAAGGGAGTTGAGGGAAATTGGAAGGGGAGGTGAACCATGAGAGACTATGGACTCTGAAAAACAATCTGAGGGTTTTGAAGGGGTGGAGGGTGGAGGTTGGGGGAACCAGGTGGTGGGTATTGGAGAGGGCACGGATTGCATGGAGCACTGGGTGTGGTGCAAAAACAATGAATACTGTTACGCTAAAAATAAATTTAAAAATTTTTAAAAAAAGAAATAAGTCAAGCAGATAAAGTCAATTATCATATGGTTTCTCTCATGTGTGGAACATAAGGAATAGTGAGGCGGACCATACAGGAAGTGAGGGAAACCTGAATGAAAAGAATTAGAGAAGAAGATGAACCATAGGGGTCTATGGACTCCATAAAACAAACTGAGGGTTACAGAAGAGAGTGGGGTTGGGGGATGGATTAGCCCAGTGATGGGTATTAAGGAGGGTATGTGTGGTGATGAGCATTGGGTGTTATATGCAACTACTGAATCACTGAACACTACATGAAAAACTAACGATGTACTATGTGGTAGCTAACTGAACAAAAAGAAAGACTGACTTCCTTCCCTCCTTTCTTCTTTCCCTCCTTCCTTATTCTTCAAGCCTGAACAGGCACTCACGCAATGCAAATACCCTTTTCTCCATCAGTATTTGTTGAAAACAATCACAGGCAATTACTGAACATCATGGCTGCCCAAGACGGTTGGTATCAGTTGAGCAAACAACAGGCTAACAAATCAGCTTAAAAGGAAAAGCTGCAAGAATGTCTATGTCCATAGAGGGCTTTGGAAAGCTCTGGCACATTCCTGGGCATCTAGAGGGCCACAAATATATGTATACTCAAGAATCATTTGAGGAGGCCCTAAACTCACACTACGGGCTAACCTTGAGGACGTGAAAACATGACTGTAAACTGCCTAAGTTGTATATGCATGTACCAACAAGAACTGGGAGGCTTACTGGTTACAAGCATCTAAAGAAACCACTGTAAAACCATTAGCTAACCAACCAGAGACTTCAGGGGTTCAACACAGTATAAAATGCAGACTTCACAGAAGTAGTTCAGAAAAGTCACTGAACACACAAATAGAAACAAACAACAACAACTACAAAGTGGGGAGGGGGTTGGACAATTTGAACTAAGTTCCCACATGATATTACTTAATATTCCAATATCAACAAAGAATTATATGACATGCAGAGAATCATGGTCCATTACAGGAAAGGAAGCTGTCCAACAGAATCTGTCCCTGAAAATGTCCAGATATTGTTTCACTAAACAAAGTCTTTAGGTCAGCTAGTTTAAATATGCTCAGAAAATTAAAGGAAACCATTTCTCATCAAGTAAAGAAATGTTTGAGAACAATGTCTTACCAAATAGAGAGAATATCAATAAGAAGACATATTTCTAAGACTACATAGAAATTCTACATTTGAAAAGTGTAACTGGAATGAAAATTCACTAAAGGGGTTCAACTTCTGATTTGAGCAGACAGAAGAAAAAAAAACTCAGCAAACTTGAATACAAGTCTCATGAAATTACCCAGTCTGAGGAGCAGAAAGAAAAAAGAATGAAGAAAATGAACAGAGCCTTAAATCCCTGTGGGGCAACATACACACAGGGAGATTTAAAGGGAAAGGGGCAAAGAGAATATTCATATGAGTGCTCCTACCAAGAGTGACAGCTGATGTCCCTTCAGAAACCATAGGGACCAGAACTTAGTAGGTGATGTTTTAAAGTGCTGAGGGGAAAACAAAAACAAAAACAAAAACAAAAACTATCAACCGAGAACTTTATATCTGGCAAAATCATCCCTAAAAATGAAGGAAAATTTAATACATTCCCCTTCAAATAAATACTGATGATTTTGTTGCTATTACAACTGTCCTGCAAGAAATGCTAAATAGGCATTTCAGGCATGGATGAAAAACACTGACAATAACTTGAAATTATATGAAAAAATAAAGAACAGTAGTAAGTGTAGTTACGCAGGTAAATGTAAATGCCAGTATTGCGGCATTTTTTTAGTTTTTAACTCTTTGGGTTTTTTTCCCCATATGATCTTAAAACACAAATGCATAAACAATAATTACAAAACTGTAAAGTTAATGGACTAAAGTTAGTGTATAAAGACAAATTTTGACAATACCAACATAAAGCTGCACTTTGTGTAAGGACACAGAGCTGTAAAGGAACAGCTCTTTTATTTAAACTAAGATGGTATAATTTTAAACTTGAATATTACAAAGTTAAGATATTAATTGTGATAACCACTAAGGGTATCCACTAAGAAAAAACTAGATAGATGATAGATAAATAGCTAGAAAGAGCCAATGTTATATGTATATATAATATATACAAAGTTATAGTAAATATATACACTTAATATATGAAACACCAGAAAAAATCAATTAAACAGAAAAAAGATAGAAATGGAGAGAATAAGGAACAAAGAACATACAACATATAAAAAAACAAATACCAAAATAGCAGAAGTAAGTCTTTCCTTGTAAGTATTACTTTAACTATAAATAGATTCAATTTGCTAATTAAAAAGTAGAGATTGGTGAGATAGATTTTTTAAAAAATACATGCTGTCTACAAGAAACTTACTTTAGATCCAAAGACACAAATAGGCTTCAAGTGAAAAGATACTTCTTACAAATAGTAACCAGAAGAGACCTGGGGTGTTTACACTAATGTCAGGCAGAACAGACTTTAAGGCAAAAATCATAGGAAACATTATCTATTGATTGATAAATGCATCAATTAAGGACATCATAAATTGATAAAAGGTTCATTTCACCAAGAAGATCTCACAACTGTAAACATAAGCACAACACACAGGAGATACCACACTGCATGAAGTGAAAACTAACAGATCAAAGAGAGAAAAAGATGTACAATAGTAGTTGGAGAGTTCAGTGCCCTGCTTTCCATAATGGACAGAAAGACAGACAGGAGGTCAGTAAGGAAACAGCAGTACATGCCAGGTAGACCCAGCTGACTCAACAGAACTCTCCACCCACCGCACCAGAGACACACAAACAGAACGTTCTCTGACACAGACCATGGGTTCGGCCAGGAAATGAATCTCAGTAAATGTAAAGAGATGGAAATCATACAGGCTATCTTTTCCAACCACAGATAAGTGACACTAGAAATCACTAATAGAAGGAAAACTGGAAAATCCACAAGTCTGCCAAAAGTAAACAAAGCACTCTTGAAGAAGAATTGTAAGGAAAATTAGAAAATATTTTGAAATAGTTGGAAACGAAACCACAACACACCAAGACTAATAAAATGCAGTGAAACCAGTGCTCAGAGGAAAATTCATAGTTATAAATTATAGGCCTATGTCAAAAAAGATGAGCACAAATCAATAATCTAACTTCACACCTTAAGAAACTAGAAAAAGAAGAGTAAGTGGAACCCAAAGTTGGAAGAAGGAAATAAAGTCTATAGATGAGATGAATGAAACAGAATAAAAAGGCAAAAGAAAGAATGAAGGACATTTGAAAAGATCAACAAAATTGACAAACCACTAGCTAGACAGCTAAGAAATTTAGAGGACTCAAATTATTACAGCAAAAACAATTGTGGGGACACCAGTACAGACCTTACAGAAATACAAACCATGGTCAGAGAACACCATCAACAAGCGAATGCCAACAAATTCTAGATGAAATTCCCGAACTCATAGGAACACACAGCCTACCAAAACTGACCCCAGAAGAAATAGAAAACCTGAACAGACCTACAACAAGTAAAGAGAATAAATCAGTAATCAAAAACAAAATAAGAGGCATCCAGACTGCAAATAATGAAGTAAAACTATCTGTGCAATACAAGGGACACTTTTTTTGTATCTAAAAAAAAAAAAATCCTTAAGAATCCACAGATAATTAATAGGTGAATAAACCAGCTCAGCAGGGTTGTAGGACACAACAGCAATATTCAAAATTAATTCTATTTCTGTATATTAGTGATGAACCTTCCAAAACTAACATTTAAAAAATAATTCCGGGGCGCCTGGGTGGCTCAGTGGTTAAAGCCTCTGCCTTCAGCTCAGGTCATGATCCCAGGGTCCTGGGATCGAGTCCCGCATTCGGGCTCTCTGCTCAGCAGGGAGCCTGCCTCCTCCTCCTCTCTCTCTCTGCCTGCCTCTCTGCCTACTTGTGATCTGTCAAATAAATTAAAAAAAATCTTTAAAAAAATTCCATTTAAGGAAACATCAAAAAGAATAACATACTTACCAAAAAACTCAACAAGTCTTCTACACTAAACACTAAAAATTATAAACTACTGATCCCGGCACTGCCTGCCTTGAAGGGGACATGTCCAGACTCAGGGTGCAGCCACCTCATGTGGGCACAGGGCGGTCCCAGGACACACACAAGCCCCTCAGCAGACCCACACCGCCCACTTGACCACAGGCCCACCGTCTCCACCCTCGAAGTCCCACAGCCCAGACAGTAAAGCCAGGGTCTCATTTTTCCAGGTTATCTGCAGTGTGGTGTGGCCATCAGAGCTGTTTTAAGCCACTGAGTTTGTGAAAATTTGTTGCACAGCAATAGAAAATGACCCAAAAAATACTCCCTGCAAGTTCTTCCCACTTGAAATGTGATGGCTGGAGCTGTGGAAGCCATCTCATAACCAGGAGGCAATAAGCATAATGAAGGCCCTTATTTTGTGCTCAGGGTGGCAGAGAACTAGAAGCAGACAGAGCCTATGTCCCTGTGGTGTCCCTGTGGGAGGCTGTTAGAAACGGTCCCTGATGAATAAAGCCTCTCTATGTCCACACCCTCAGCAGTGGGGTCTACTTCCTCCTGACCTGGAAACCAGGGTGTGTGAAGCAGAACGTGGTGGTGGTCACGCTCTGAGCACAGACCCCAACAAGCCCGGTAGCACCTACTGTTCCCTAAGGGAAACAGAGCCACCATGGAGACACCATGGAGACACACCTGGGACAGAGACACCAGGAGCAAAGAAAGGGATCCCAGACACAGGAGTGAGCCCAACCAACATCATACGGAGACAAAGCCTTGCCATCTGGCTAGACCCACGCACTGAAGCCCTGCTGGGACATCGGACGCATGGACGAGGCCAGGCTGGATACTCCTGCCCCAGCCCACATTTCATGGAGCAAAAAGAAGTGGTCTCACTGAGCCCTGCCCGAACCCCCGACCACACAGCCAACTGTCTCCACAGTTTGGGGGTGTTTGTCAGCTGGCGCTGGATAACTGCCTGTTGTGGGCCTGACCCAGCTTCCTCCCAAACACCTCCTCCAGGCCTGTTCCTGGGATGTCAACTGACCTGCGAGGTCCAGGTGGAAAGACACCTTCTGGCCCCCGGCCTCGCAGCTGTACTCCCCAGTATCCGCCTTCCCCACCTGCTGCACCACCAGCCGCCTGCTGCTGCCCTTGGCCTCCACGTGCACTTTGGAGCTCGCACTCAGCTTCTTTCCATCCTTGTACCACATCACCTCTGTGTGGGCCTGGGCCACCTCACAGCTCAGGGTGGCACTGGCCCCAGCCTTGGCCAGCACCTCCCTGCATGCTGGCTGGTCCTTGGCAAACACTGCAGAGGGCTCTGGGGACAGAAAGGGATGCATGGTCAGAAGCCCCACTGAGGGAAGGTTCCCAAGTCCTGGAGCCAGGGGACCCTGGGAATCCTTCACAGTCAGGTGCTGCTGGTAGAGCCCTCCTCGGGCACAAGGGGACCTGATGCCCTGACCCCTGAAGGGCATGGGGGGAGCAGCCTCTGAGAACCATGATGGACAGCCAGGCCAGTGCCTAGCGACAGAGAGAGGGAGGCCTGGGAGCAGTGACCGAGTCCCAACTAAGGGCCAGGACTCAGCATCTGCCAAGAGGCCCCAGAAGCTTCTAGCAAGAGCCAGAGCCATAGGCATCCAGACCCCGAGTCTTGTCTGCCTCACTTCCTCATCTTCAAAAGGACAAAAAAGCTACAAGTTTCCTTCTTATCTTTTATTTTCCATGCCCACACTTTTTTTCATCTAAATGTTAGTTCTTTGGGAGGTTCCTCTTCCCAACTCTAAGAGCAACGGCCCCTCCCAGGCATTCCTGGAAGAACGGAAGGGCTAGACAGCCTAGCCTCACAAGTGCTTGATGCAGCCAGACCTGCTCCCCACCCAACATGCCTCAGAGGCTGTGACTCACCAGAGACACGCAACTGGAAGTCCACGGAGTCCTCGCCCACACGGCACGAGTAGGTACCCTCATCCCGCCTGGTGACTGAGGTTGCCACCAGCCGGTGCCGTGAACCCACGTCCTCCTGCAAGAAGCGCTGGCTCGAGCGGTTGAGCTCCATTCCATCCTTGTACCAGTGCACACTCACATGGGCCTCCGAGGTCTCGCATTCAAAGTGGGCTGGGCCTCCAGCCACAGCATCCACACAGCCACCAGCAGTGTCCTTGTGCAGAAAGGGAGTGAGCCCTGGAAGAGCGCCCAGGCAGGTCAGTGCGGCCAGCAGAGCCCCGGCCACAGAGACACCTATGCTAGACAGCAGACAGAGACGTCGGGGGCCTGCAGGCCTCCCCCAGACCGGGTCCCCTTCGGAGTGCCACCTGCCCTCAGGAAGCCCCGCCCCCTGCTGACCAGAGCCTCCCCTCCCCCATCCTCCCCAAGGTCAGCTGAGCGTGCCCCACTCCCCACGGCCCTACAGGGACTGAGAACGGCGACTCCCACCACCCAGACCCCCTAGAGCCTGCCCAGAGCAGGGGAACCTAACGTGGGGCCATGGCCATGGTGGACGTGGACCCCCACACAGCAGGCATCACCTTGCACCAGGAGCTGGTAGGCGATGCGGCCCCCACGGCTGACACACTCGTAGAGGCCAGCGTCCTCTCGCACCACGTCCCGCACCAGCAGTGCCCGCTGTCCAGCCATGGCCTGCACCTCATACTTGGGGCCTGGTGGCAACACGTGGCCATCCTTCAGCCACGTCACCGCTGCAGCCTGGTCTGATAGCTCAGCCACCAGCTGTGCCTCCTCATGCAGCCGGGCCAGCACTTCCCTCACAGCTGTTACTGGACGCCTGGTGGTCATCCCTGGGGCCGCTTGGGGCCACCAACAGGTGGACAGAAGGTGCATGGACAGAACAGTGGAGAGAACAGGGGAGGGGACAGAAGGAAGAATGACAAGGAGATGGACGGACAGAGGGGCATGGACGGAGGAGGAGGGCATGGAGGAGGGACATTGGGGTGTGGGCAGCAGAGATGGATGGGCGAGGGAACAGAAAGAGAATGAAGGGGGAAGGAAGAGAGAAGAGGGAACAGACGTGGACAAAGGGAATGGACAGGGAGGGGTGGGGTGGGGAGGGAGGGGAGGGAGAGGAGCAGGCAGACAGAAGAGTGAGGCTCTGAGTCCAGTCCTCCATGCACAACCCACACAACCCATGGGAGAGGCCACTGCCAGCCCTGGGCAAGCTGCCTCCCACCACTCTCTCCTGCCCGACCCTGCCGCATCCAGATCACTTGGGAGCTCACCTGCCCCGGGACAAGCAGCAGCTCCAGGAACCCCCACCCCACTGCTAGGGCCGAGGCCTGGGGGTCCCAGCGGGGGTCCTCCTACCTCGGACCTCCATGCGGATGCTGCTTTCAATGCCGTTGGCCACGAACTTGAGCTCAGCACCGTGCATGCTGGCAGACACCGAGTGGATGGTGAGGGCATGCCGTGTGCCGTCCTGACGGATCATGTACGCGCTGCTGGCCTTCAGGGCCTGCCCGTCCAGGAACCACTCGCCCGCCGAGGCCAAAGTGAGGTCCACGGAGAAGGTCACCTCACCGCCCTCCACAGCCTCCACTGCCTTCAGAGGCGTCCTCACGGCAAGCTGTGGGGCTGCAGGGTGAGGGCTTCAGAAAAGGGCCAGCCTCTGCCCTCTCCACCCCTCCTCTGCCTGAGCCCGGCCCAAGTGCTGCCTCCCCCAGGAAGCCCATGGGGCAGGCACCTGGAGCGCATCCACACTTACTCAGGTGCACAGTCCCTGGGAACTCGAGGTAGGGGCTGTGGCCAAAGCTGTTCAGAGCGGACACCCGGAACTGGAAGTCCCCCTCCTCAGACACGCTGGCCACAGTCAGCTCCTGCGCACCCACCCACTCAGCCTCGTGGCACCGGCTCCAGGTGTGGGCACCAAGCCGCTTCTTCTCCACCAGATAACCATCGATGGGGACACGGTGGTCCCCGTGGGGTGGCGGGGACCAGCCAAGGGTCACGGAGCACTCTGTCCTGGACTTCACCATGGGGGCCTCAGGTGCGTGCAGGGGCGGCTTCCTAGGGGCTGGGCAGAGAACCACCCAAGGCGTCACTCACTGGGAGTTCCCTCCCCAAGCCCTCGCTCCAAGATGAGCCCCGCCCTCCGGGGAGCGTGCCTTCACTGTCTGGACTGCCCAAGGCCCGAGGGGACTGCAGGGCCAAGGGATGCTGTGGGCCCATGACCAGGGGGCCTAGGAATAAACCCCATTTGTGATTCCAGGTCTCGGGCTTGACAGTGACCAAAGCGGGGCACAGTGACCATTCTGAGGGCGCTGAGACCCGTGTGCAGGGGCCCGTTCCTACCCCAACAAAGGGCTGACCCAGTGAAGATGGGTGGGAAAAGGGACCTACCCCCTAATCTACAAATTTGATAGCAAAAACCACAGAAAGAAGACATGCTCGCTCACGATGTCCCACAGCTGTCTCGCCCATTTGTGTGCTTCTAGAACAATCTGTACCTTCTACTTTGGTTCGCAAAGTGGCGGTCACCAGAACTCCCACTCTGCAGTCACCTGGGGTGACCACAGTGAAGGAGGGCAGCAAACGAACCAGGGGTCCAAGGAAACGAGAGCTATGACCCGTTGGTCCAGCCCCCAAAGCCCCGCCTACCCTCCCACAGCAGACCAGTGGACAGAAGAAGGGGAAAGGGCCTGTCCATTCAAGGGGCACGGCCTGGCCCTTACCAGACACAAAGAACTGTGTCGTTGTCCGGCAGTCCCCAGCCATGAAGGTCACCTCGCCCATGTCCTCCAGGCTGCACTTGGAGATGGTCAGCGTGTGGCACGTGCCTTCTGCGGTGATGGCCACACGACCCCCGGCCACCACCTCCTCCTGGTTCCTCAGCCAGTGGACGGAGTCCTCGGGCTGGGCCAGCTCCACACAGAACATGGCCGTATCCCCCACTCGCACCGCGGTCTTCCGCGGGAGCTTCCGGATGAGGTTGCCTGTGGCGGGCAGGGCCCGGGGACTGGTCGGTGTCTGGATGGGGGGCGTCCTCTGCCCACCGCTCCTCCCCCAAGCCCACCTTCCGCCCCGCCCCCCGCCCACCCCTCCACCTCCGAGCCCCGCTTCCGACTGTGTACTGCCCCCTGTCCCGCCCCTGCTCGCCCCTCCACTCCGCCCCCAGCCTGACCGCTGCCCCGCCCCCTGCCCGCCCCTCCTCGGAGCCCACTTCCGTCCCGCACTGCCCCTGCACGACCCTAGCCGCGCACCTGCCCCGCCCCTCCTCCCGGCTCCTCCCCCGCCCGCTGCCCGCCCCTCCTCCGCGCCGCGTCCCTTCCCACCTTCCCCACTCGGTTCCCCGCGACCCCCGCGCACCTTGCACCGCGAGCTCCGCCACGGTGCGGCTGCCCTCCGCCGTCTCGCAGATGTAGACGGCGTCGTCGTCGGCCGAGACGTTGCGCACCGTCAGCCGGCGCTCCGTGCCCTCCTCCTCGATGCCGTACTTGGCGCTGGCCCACAGCCGCGTCTCCTCCTTGTACCACGCGGCCTCCGTGGCCGGCAGCTCCACCTCGCACTGGAACGTGGCCGACTCTTTCTCCCGCACCTCCAGGTCCTGCAGCCGCTTCCTGAAGGGCACCGCGGGCTCTGCAGGGACAGGGCGCGTGAGCCGGGCAGGGGCGGCGGGTCTGGGCCGGAGAGAGTAGCGGAGAGGCGGTGGAGGAGGAGGGGTTGGGGGGCGGAGAGTGCGGTCGGGGCAGGGAGAGAGGCGGCGGTCGGAGAGGGAAGCGGGGCAGGTCAGGGGCTCCGTTAGTCGGGTACGGGGCCGGCATGGGGGCAGAGGACCAGGACAGGAGTTGGGTGGGAAGGCAGGGGAGCAGCAGGGATGAGTCCAGGGAGGTAGGGGGATGTAAGGGGGCAGAGGTAAAGAGCCCCCTCCCCTTAGACGGAAGATGTCTGTAAACGAGGCACCTAAAGCCACAGAAAGTATCCCAGAGATGCTGCTCCCGGGCCACAAAATCCGGTGGGATCCCGCTCCCACGAGCAGCGAGGCGGCAGGACCAGGGCCGGCTGCCGCTCAAGCCCCTGAGCGCCGGCCGTGGGCCAAGCCTTGCTGCCCTGCGCACGTTCCCCTGCGCAGCTTCCGCAGGGACCCCCGGGAACCGCGCCATTTCCTTTCTCCCCCACTCTGCCTGGGAGACCCCCTAAGCATCCTGTGAGGGGGTGGAACGCCGCCTCCCACCCCTACCCCACCCCACCTCCCGTCATCTCCCAGGAGGGGGGGGGGGGCTGAGGACAAAGCGCTTTGTTCCTCACTCGTGACTCTCACAGACACAGTAGGACAGGCGGATGGTCATCCGCTTCCCCTCTTTCTGGGGCTCCGGGAACTCGAGAGCTGCCCCAGGACTCCACCTCCGGATTCCGCGACCGATTCCAGTGCAGGTGGAAAGGACAGGGGGAGGAGGGCCGGGAAGCGCTTCTCGGGCAGCGACCACGCGCTGGGGCCGTGCGCCCAGCACCCTGAGCTCACCTCGGACGACGACCAGCACGGAGCTGTAAGTCTGGCCCACCAGGTTGGACGCCGTGCAGGTGTAGAGGCCCCGGTCCGACTGCTTACAGAAGAGGATCTTGAGCACGAAGTTCTCCTGGGCGTCCTCGTACACCACGTGTCGCCGGCCCTCGACCACCAGCTGCCCATCCTTCTTCCACACGGTCTCTGGCTTGGGCTCCCCCGTCACGTAGCAGCTGAGGCGCGCGTGCTTGCCTTCAGTCACGGTGCATGTGCGCGTGCCGGAACCCGGTGGCGAGGCCGGGGCGCCATCGGCGCGTATCGCCTCGCGCCGCCACTGCAGGTGCGCCAGAAGCGCCGCGGTGGAGGCCCCGGGAGGGCCCGCCGCGTCCGCATCCGCGTCCACGGTGAGCGCTGCGTCGGCACTGGCAGCGCCCAGCGGGTTCTCAGCGCGCACCGTGTAGGTGCCGCCGTCGCGGGGCCGCGTGGCCTGGATGCACAGCGCGCTCGCCTCGCCGCTGGCCTCCACGCGCACTCTGGGGGCGTCAGGGGAGCCTAAGCGCCGCCCGTCCTTGGCCCAGCTCACGGCCATAGGCGGCGAGCCGCGCACGCGGCAGCGGAACGTGGCCTCGGCGCCCTCGCGCACGCGGATGGACGTGGGCCGCAGGAGGAAGTGGGGCTCCTGCTCTGCGCAGGCGGCCTCGGCGTCCACCTGCAGGCCCACAGCGGCGAAGGCCTCACCGATGGCGTTGCGCGCGCGGCACACATACTGCCCGCTGTCGCCCAGTGCCAGGTCTAAGATGGTGAGACGGTACAGGTCGCCATCCTGGGCCAGGCGGAAGCGAGCACCCGCCTCCACGGGCTGCTGGTCCTTCTCCCAGCTCACCTGCGGCGTGGGGTTGCCCACGATCTGGCAGCTCAGCGTGGCGTCCTTGCCCACCGACACCATGAAGGCCTTGGGCCGGGTCAGGAATCGGGGTGCCCCACTGAATGAGTGATCCATGGTGGGGGGGGGTGGCGGGAGGGACCTGGGAGCGGGTTAGGGGAAGGTCATAGTGGGGATAAGACCCTGTACTGATCAAGTCCCCCATCTGCGCCACACCACTCCCCCATCCCCGCGCCTCCGCCTCATCTCCCCTGCCCCCACAGCTAGGACTGTCCAAGGCACGGTGATACAGAAATTCAGATTTGCTGCTCCTTTCTGGGCATTTTGGAGTCTGGTGCCACACCTCCCTCACAACAGGCTTTTCTATCTCTTCCTGTCCCCCCAGCTCTAGCCCCACCCCCAACTCCAGGTCCAGTTGAGTACCTGTCCCAAAACACACCAGCACCCTGGCTGGCCCTCGTCTCTGTTCACCAGCATCTCCCTACCTGGGGCCATGCTGTCCTCTCCACACAGACCTGCCTGTGTGTGTGTGTGTGTGTGTGTGTGTGTGTGTGTTCCCTACCCCCCCCAACTCCAGCTGCCTTCAAGGGACCAGTCCCTGTCCCCCACACACTGCTGCCTCCTGGATTCCGAGATTCCAATCTGCCTAAATGTCTCCCCCACTCAGGAGGCGGCTCTCTGAACCTGGACAGGGCCTGGGCAGGGAGGCCTTCCCTGGGTGCCTGCTGCTGGCCTGTGCCTCTGACTGTGGTGCCCTGGAGGTCACAGATCCTCCATCCCAGGAGGCTGCCCTCTGAGCCCTCTGCCCCACGTGCCCCCTTTTGTCCCCTGCCCCTTCCTCCTCCTCCGCATGATTCATCCTCCCAAGACACACTTCTGGTTCTGGGTGCCGCAGCCCGGCTGGCCCCAGGCAGCGCCCATGATGAAAGTCCAGTGTACTGGGCTGTCAGCACCTCTCCAGGGGTTTCCAGGTCCCCTCAACCCTGATCAGCAGGGAGATGGGAAATCTGGCTGCCAGTTTGACCCCTTACAAGCCGCCCCCCCTCCAGAGCCGCCCACACCCCCTCGCTGTGTGCTCCTGCTCCTCCCCCAGGGACAGCACATGGTCAGCTGTGAGCCCAGGGAGGACAGGCAGAGAGTCCCCTGGGAGGAACCACAGACGGCCAGGCTGAGACTGGCCAGGTTGACTGGCAGGGCCTGGTCACTCTACAGACTTTGTGTCCCCACTGGCTGGGCACCCTGTGGGGGCAGGGTTGGCACCCCCATAACGAAGGCTACCAGGGACTGGCTGGCCATTGGCACAGGTGGGTAAGGTGAAGCTGGGCCTAGCCTACCCCACCCCATTTCTGTAAGAAGAGCAGCCCCCCTGGCTTAGAGCTGGCCCCAAGCACCTCAACTTCCTCCCCACCCCAGGGCTGGGCTTCCAGCATGGGCTGCCCCCTGGGAGACAAGTGGGGTGATGTTCTGGACCCTTGGGCTCCTGTCCTGTGATTCAGAGCCTAATCCCCCTTAATCCCCCTGGAGGAGGTGAGCCTGCACCAGTCTGCTGACTCACTGTGCAGTCAGCACCTCTGTCCCTTGCCCCCCCTCGCTACCCCGCCGGGCCAAGCTCTGGGACTGGGAGGACCTGGACCGGTGGCCACCCAAGCCCCGCCTCTATGGACGCCCTCCTGAGCCTTGATGTCTCTCTGGGGAAGGCTTACTCTGACACCGGGTCTCCAGAAGCCCTGAGCTCTGAGCTCCCTGGGCTCCCCCCCTGATTCCTGGTTGGCCTGCAGTTCCCCCCAAGGCAGGACACTCACTGCACCCTAACCCCCACCACTCCAGGTGCAGCTCTGGGAGCTAGGTGCTCGGAGCTCATGAACGGGCAGGGGCTGAGGTCCACCTCAACAGCTGGTGGCCTCTGGGGGCCCAGGAGGACAGGGAAGGGACAGGGACTTCCCTTCACTACACATGCTTGGGGAAAGCAGCCCAGGCCCTTGGCAGGTGACAGGCTGACCCCTGGCCTGGGAAGGATGGGCAGAGACCCCAAGATCTTCTCAGGCCCCAGGAATGGTGCTGATGTCTGGTTAAAGGCCCGTGTTCCCCACCTCAGTGCAGCAGACCCATGAGACCCTGGGGGCTCCCACAGGCTCAACCGCTCCCAGACAGGCATCCCCACTGCTCTATAGGGCCACGG
The DNA here is from genome assembly GCF_010015895.1 of Lontra canadensis. Lineage (NCBI taxonomy): Eukaryota > Metazoa > Chordata > Mammalia > Carnivora > Mustelidae > Lontra > Lontra canadensis. The sequence goes on along the minus strand of NW_022631199.1, from coordinate 455,479 downwards.
TGCCCAAAATGCTGGCCCAAGGACTCCAGAGCCACACTCCTTCAGGCCAGGTTGGGGGACTCCTGCTGGGCTGGGACATGCAGAGGGGAGTGGGAGGCTCAGGAGAGGACACCTGGCTAGGACTTCAGCCCCAGCTCCCCAGGGAAGCGCCTTCCTCCCTCAGAGTGGACTCCTTGCTCCTTGGAGGCCCAACTTGTCACTGGCAGCAGCCTCCCTCCACATGGACACCATGACCTCCCCACCCCACCATGACCACGAGAGGGTCCTGCCTCTGGACCCTCGGAGTCCTGAGGGCTGATGTGAGCCCTTCCTGCAGCCTCCATCCTTGGTTTTCAAGAACTTGGCCAGTCTTGGGTCCTCCTCACGGGCCCAAGTGGGAATTGGCTTGCAGCCTGACTACAGAACCTTGGTCCCCTGGAGTCCCTGCTGCCCCTCTCCCCCACCTCATCCCCCCACCGCCCAGAGCCCCTGCCGCCCCCCTCCCCCACCGCCAACCTTCCAGAAAAGACTTCCAGCGACAGCTCCTGGAGTCTGGACCCCTGGCCTGGCAGCCTCCCGAACTCCAGGGGAAATTCTTTCCTGGAGTCAGGTGTCAGTGCCCCTCTGGCTGTCCCCTCTGCTGAGCCAACAGGCCCAAAATAGCCCCAGCTGTCAGCAGCCATCCATCTCCGCAGAGCTGGGGGCAGGGCCGGCCAGACCCCCAGGCCTCCTTTGGAGCAGCGGGCCACAGAGGAGGAGGTGGATGCATGCCACAGCCCCCTGGTCTCCCACCCCTAGCGCTCTCTCCCCACAAGAGGGGCTCAGCTCGGGCCACCGCGGGGTCAGGGCCGGATTCCAAAGCCCCAACCCTTTGAGTTACACAACCTGGCTGGATTCCCCTCCCCAGGCCTCTCTGGACCCCAGTGCCCTGACCTTCGACTGCATAGCCCTGAGGGAGAGGGGCTAGGCCCGGGACGGCCCCCGCCCTGCCTGATCGGCCTCCTCACCTGTCTCTACGGGAGGCTGGGAGCAGCACCCAGGCGTAGGGCACAGACGATGGAACAGGGGCCGCTGGGTCTCACCTCCCTCCACGGGCCCGGGACTGACGCGGCTCCCGCCCAGCAGCCCACTCTCTGGCCGGTCCTCAGACTGGACGGGGACGAAAGGACAGGCGGACTCTGTCAGCTGGAGAAGGCTGGGCCCGCCCCCTCCACCAGCCAGCCCAGCCCAGCTCCAAAATAGCCCGGGTGTCACTGCCTGCGATCTGGTTTCACCCCCAGCCCCGGGAGGCAAAGGGCAGAGGCTCTGGGTGGCCAGGTGTGGGGGTGCAGGGGCCCCACCTGGTGGTGACCCCTCCTCAGACTAGTATCCTGGAAGGATACTGGGCAGGAAGGAGCCCAGGAGACCCAGGACCACCCAGGGGGCACCTAAGACCACCTCGAAGGGATCTGGGGCCACCCAGAAAGGGACCTAGAACCAGCCAGAGGAACAGGGGGACCCAGAACTACCCAGAGGAGACCCAGACTGTCCAGAAGGAAGAGGGGGGACCCGAGGCCCAGCTAGAAAGTGACCCAGAACCAGCCAAAGGGGAGAGGGGGACCCAGGAGTATGCCAAGAGCAATGGCCATCTGGAAGTCCTGAGCCTCTGGAAGGGGGTGGAGGCAGGCAGCCAGAAGCCAGCATAGGCCCCAGCACCAGCCCCAATCTGTCCCCACCACACACATGCTGAAGGCAGATTCTTTATCCCTGGTCCTTCGAGCAGCAACTGGCCTGGCTGGGTGTCCACAGCACCTTTAAATGGGAGTGGGGATCCCTGAGAACCCAGACAGGGACCTTCCCGGCCATGGATCAGGGGTGGGCAGGCAAGACAGTGGCCAGTGCTAAACGTGCCCCAGGAAGGCTGTCCCCAACTCCATCCCCATGGCCCTGCTGTAGGGACAAGCATGGACAAAATGCCAGGCCCATCTGGAGGACATGTGGCCTCTGCCTGGTGAGGCCTAACCAGGACCCAGAGAGTCTCCTGGGAAGGGGCTGACCCCTGCCCCCAGCGGCCTAGGTCTGAGACCCACCCTCAGGGACCCCATCTGAGGGTGGGTACCAGAGGAAGACACCCAGCCAGGCCCCTGCACCTACTTGATGCAAGGACCTCTCTAGCTGGTGTGTCTACCTGCTGACCCCCACCACAGCAGGTGTGAGAGCCAGGAGTCCAGAGCTCCCAGGGAGGGGGGAATGAGGGTAGGGAGGACGCGGACCCACCATAGCCAGCAATGAGGGACTGCTTGGCATGCTCAGCCTCACCCCTGCCCCTGAGCCAGCACCCCTGTATGCGGTGGGGACTAAGGCTCTAAGCACAGACCAGATGCCCTGGGGTACCCAAGTCTTGGCTCAGACACCATAACAAAACCACAGACCAGGAAGCTCGAATAGACATTTATTTCTCAGGGTTCCAGAAGGTGCATTATGGAAAGAAGATGCTTGTAGGCCCCAGGACACTGGGGTGTCCCTTCCTGGTGCAGACACAGCCCCACACTCAATATGGACCCACGGGCCAGAGGGCCAGCCCTAGGGGTCCCTCTGTCCACTTCTATGGACACTGATGGGTCCATGGTAACCGGGGGTTAATTGCAACTATAGTGATCCCTTAACCGGCATTCAGGTGACTCACTGGCGTCCAACTGGCCTCCCACCCCTGGTCCTGTAATGCCCCCCAAGCTCACCCTCCTCCTCTGTCCTTCCTCTGTCCTGTGACCCTCCATAGCTCACTCTCCTCCTCCTCTGTACTCCTCCCTGTCCTGTGACCCTCCATAGCTCACCCTCCACTTCCTCTGTCCTCCCCTAGTCCTGTGACCCTCCTGCTCCTCTGTCCTCCTCTCTGTCCTTGGACTCTCCATAGCTCACCCTCCTCCTCTGTCCTCCCCTACCCTCGCAGCGTCCTGTGACCCTCCAGAGGTCACCCTCCTCTGCCCTGCATCCCACATGATGCTGTCAGCCCCCTCTCTCCCTGGGCTCTGAGTGGTCTGTCTGAGAGCCCCAAGCTCAGAGGAACCCCGCCCCCCAGGCCTGAGCCACTCTCCTCCAGCTGTGACACTGGAACCACCCCACCCCCGCCCCCAGGAACAGGGCAGAGGCTGCAAACTCTGAGGCCTGGGAACCTTTCCTGCAGAGGGGAGGGCTTGTGACCTCTAGTGCTCTAGTGTCGGAGGGGAGTGCTTCTTAAGTGGAGGTGGGGGGAGCCAGTGGCCCTGCTCTCTGACCGTCCCAAAGGGAAGCCACAGGCACGCTCCTGGGGGAAGGCCAGGATACTCAGTCTCCCTTCCAGGTCTTCCCTCCGGAGACCTCGTGGACGGTCCCCAGGGACAGTGTGTCTGCAGTTGGCAGTAGAGGGACCGTGGCTCAGGGTGGCCACGGTTTGCTTGTTTCCACAGCTGATGGTGTCACGCCTTTCTCCTGAGTGCAAGACCAATGGCCATGAGACCACAGCCTGCACAGATCCGGGAACAAAACGGGAATGTTAATGGAGAGGAAGGTGAATTCCACATAAGGTCTGGAGTTTGGGTTCGAAAGAACATAGAAGGGGTTAAAACTACTTGTTGTAGCGGGGGTGGGGTGGGTGCTTGGGAAGGAAGGGAGTGGGGGTGGACACAAAGGGGAAAGGTTGGAAGAAGCTGGCCCAATGGGAGGCCTGCAAGTTGTGGGAGCAGGAGGGTTCACACTCATGCCCTTGCCATTGATGAGAAGCTTTGGAAAGAACCTCTGTGCCCATCGGTGCCACACAGACAGAGAAATGATGGTGTCCTGGGGCAGATCAGGCTATACAGCCTCATTCTTAAAATGAGGGGGAACTGTATCCATAAACTTAACTCTTAAAAAGACGATGTCAGTCAGCGAAGTAAGGGATCAAGTGGAAACCACACTGTGAAGCGGGGCTCCCGCTCCCTGCACCTCTGCTGGTTCCTGGTGCCCCCACCACTTGCTCTTGGCTGAGCCTGCAGCCAGGAGCTGAGAGCAAGGCCCAGAGGTCAGGCAGGGGAAAGGGACCCACAGCCAGGAGGTGAGGGGCCCCCATGCGACAGAGGGAGCAGAGGGACAACCTGGGGCAGCAGCTGGCCCCATGACTGCACACAGGGACTAGTGAGACGCAGGAACACAGACCGGACAGGGGTCTATCCACGCTGACAGCACGGATGGCCATGGCTCCCCCACAGGTCACAGAGACCCCACGGACACGGTCCATGCACACATACTACCACAGAACCCCCAGGAACACAGACCCCCACAGGCCAACTCCAGGGCTGCTACAATGTAACGTCTGGAGTGTCCAATTTCCAACCACAAGCCCAAGACATGCCAAGACCAGGAGGGCAGCTACTGCAGCTGTGTCCACTGCTCTGAGAACCGTGGGAGACGTGCCATGCCAGTGTGTCATCGCACAGAGAAGAGCGATAAAGAGAGGGATCAGGAAGTCCAACAGGCAGCAGGAGGGCTCGGGGGCAGCCGTCCTGGCGGCAGAGGGAACCCATGAGCTGGAAGACAGGGGCACAAAGTATGCACTGCAAACACCCAAGCGAGTCCAGGATGAGAGCCACATGGGATGGCACGGAGCCACCGGACACGCATGAGAAGGACAACAGCCGCTCGAGGGCACAGGTGGATTCATGGGGGGCTCACTGCACCTGGGAGACAGGCCGCTCTGGGGGCACACCACAAAGGGCACGCCCTTGGCGTCAACCATCCCTTCTCTCACCAAAACAGCGTCTTGGCCAAATGGTATCTTAAAAAGTGCTGAACCGGGGGTGCCTGGGTGGCTCAGGACATTACCTGTGTCCCTTCCACTCGGATCCGTGATCTCGGGGTCCCCGGGGTCGAGCTGGCGTCGGCATCCTGCTCAGCAGGAAGCCTGCTTCTCCCTCTGCCCCTCCCCCTGCTCATGTTTGTTCCATGTCAAATAAATACAATCTTTTTAAAAAGCATGGTTGCAGAACACCAGACTAAATGCAACATGCTTAAGATTCGTTATTACTCAGCGTACTAACTACTTTCAAAACAGCATTCCTCTTCCCGCCTCCACCCCCGCCATTCCGGACCACCTGCTGGAGATGACTGCAGTGCAGTGGGAGCTCTCATCAACCCAGAAGGTTTTCTCATGGCACCCCGCAGGAATCCAGCTGCGGTGACCCCCTCGAGTGGAAACTCAAGAGTGATCCCACAATCTGACAGAGTGTTCCAGGGAGCGACTCTGCTTCAGCATCTTAACAAAAGAAATGCAAGGATTACGGCGATCTAGGCTGCATCCACTCAGACAAATGCTGGAGAACGCAGGTGAAGGTCTTTCTGGCCCAAAGTCTTGGCCAAATCTTTGGAAAACCTTGTTGACATGTCTGAGGAAAACGAGCCCCCAGACACCCTGGTTCCAGGAGCAGCAGCACCTTGTATGCGCCCCCCCGGTTCCATGCTCACAGTTTAAAATTAGAGCGCACGGGGTCTGGGAGTCACCACGGAGCAGGGAGCCACCTCCCCCGCAACAGCTGCCTTCCCTCCCTGAAGGGCTAAGATTAGGGCTGCACAGATTCCTAGAGTAGAAATGAAGGGCCACAATTAACCGGGTGACTTAATTCGGCAATCTGGCCCTTCTACGGTGGTCAGAAAGGGGCCTTCTCACGGCCAGGGCTTTGCTAGTGACCCGGTCACTCAGATCAGTCACTGCCTTGTGGGCCTTTCCAAAGAACTTCAAGACCTGTACTCGCGATCTCCTGGGCATCATGTTCTGAGAGTCAGCCCATGCAAAATCCCATCATGGCATTTTGTCGCAGGGCTGAAGGAAGTCATTCACAGGGCACAGCACACAGCAGGGGGCCTCCACAGGGCTATTCCTGGGCCTTCAATGGCAAGAGCCAGGGGAGTCAGGAGGCCAGAGAACACTGTCCAAGCCAGAAACAGGCCTGCTTCCTAACCACTGCCTCTGAGATGTGCCGGCAGCTTATCAGGAAGCCACGGTGATGAAGACAGCGGCTCAGGGGTGGGGCAGGCCAGGCCGGAGAGGGGAGAGGAGAACAGAGGAGCAGACAGCACAGAAAGCCAGGAAACCAGAACCACCAGCTCTCCTCTGAAACACACTTTGCACCTGTCAGGGATGAATGGTGCCCCCAGAAAAAGAGACGTCAAAGTCCTCACACCCAGAATCACAGGACCTTAGAGAGAGGCAGGGTCTTTGCAGATGCAATCAAGTTTAGAGGAGGTCAGCAGGATGGGCCCAGACCCAAGAACTGGTAACCCCATACAGAGGGAAGGGGACCTCAAGACACTCTGGCAGAAGCGGTCCTGGGAAGAGCGAGCCACAGACCGCCTGTGCACCAGGCTCTGCAGGAAGCAGGAAGCTTCCGCCCCGAGCCTCGGAAGGGAGCCTGTGCCCCACACACACCTGGATGGTGGGGGACCACCTCTCTGGTGCCTCAGGCCACCGACTGGTACCAGTTTATTCCATGGCCCGAGGACACTACTGCAAGGCTGATCACACACGGAATTACCACCGGCCACCTCAGCTCTGGAGATGTGCCCAACAGAACCGAGCTGGCCCATAAGGAACCCGTTCCCAAGTGCTCACGGCAGCACGGTCCCTACATGTTCTTGGGCTGAGGAATGGCCCAAGGACGTGGTCTCTGCTCAGAGCTGAGCCCACATGCCCTTCGGCTGAGAAACAGCACAAGGACATAGCCCCAAGGACCACACGTTTGGACCCAGAAAACCGGACCCTTGGCGGCAGCACCCGGACACAAGTTCAGGCCGCATCCTGTGTGATTTCATCCCTGCCAGGGTCTAAACCTGGGAAAGCCCGAGACAGAATGGAGGATGGGGCAGGGCGGGTGCGCCACGGGCGGTGGAGGGGCGGAGGTGGACACCAGTGGGCATGGGCTTCCTGTTGGCGGGGGGGCCATGATGGGGATGCCGGCCCAACAACGGGAATGTACTAAATGCCGTGAAACCGTACACTTTACAGCGGTTAGTTCTCCATTCCCAACGTGTGCACGTGATATGAATGTAATACTGCACGTCCGTTATATCTCAATATAAAGTTAAAAGTAGAAAAATACAATGGGTTTTGTTATGTGAACCTTACTTCAATGAAATAATCAAGCTGAGATGAATTAAAAACCGAACTTAAAAAATGAAAACAGGGGCGCCTGGGTGGCTCAGTGCGTTAAGCCTCTGCCTTCTGCTCAGGTCATGATCTCAGAGTCCTGGGATCGAGCCCTGCATCAGGCTCCCTGCTCAGCAAAGAGCCTGCCTCCCCCCTCTCTCTTCCTGCCTCTCTGCCTGCTTGTGATATCTCTGTCTCTGTCAAATAAATAAATAAAATCTAAAAAAAAAAAAAAAAAAGAAAACAGGGGCATCTGGGTGGTTAAGCATCCCACTCTCGATTTAGGCTCAGGTCATGATCTCAGGGTTGTGAGATGGATCCCCGCCTTGGGCTCCACACTCAGCAGGGAGCTGGCTTCAGATTCCCACTCCCTCTGCCTCTCCCACTGCATTCTCTCTGTGTCTAAAACAAATACAGTAATCTTTAAAAAATCAAAACAAAAACTTTCAGAAGAAAATCAAGACCATATGGACACAGACATCTTATGTAAGACCCAGAAGAGCAATCCTGAAAGAGAAAGAAACTAACCTCACCACACTGAAATTTGTAGTGGCTACCCAAGAAAAGATACCAAAAGAGCACTGTGGAAATGACGCCCACCCACTCATGCTGTTCAGGAAGTCTTACACGTGTACCCATCAACACAAGGATATTCGAGGCACCACGCGGTAGCAAAAAGTGGTCAACATGCTCAGCAGCCAGGGAAGAATCAAATACATCAGGCCACGGTCGCAGGAAAAATGGGCAGGTCCTGTCCTCAGCCCTTCCCGTGGGAAGACAACGGTACTAGGGTTCTCTACAGAGAAGGAACCACCATGATGCCCATACACATACATCTAGTTCAGCAAGTCCAAGGACGGGAGAAAACTGATGTCCCAGGTCAGGCAGTCGGACAGCACAAGGTCCCTCTTCCTCCACCTGTCTGTTCTATGCAGGCCTTCACCTGATTCAGTGAGGCCCACCCACATCGGGAGGGCCATTTGCTTCACACAGCCCCCCAGTCCATTGTTAACCTGATCCAGAAATGCCCTCGGAGACACCCCCAGTGTTGCACCAAATGTCTGGACTCCCCATGGCCCAGGCAAACTGACACATAAAAGCAGCCATCACAACACCTGTGTCCAGGGTGGAAATGTGAGTCACAGAACCCAGAAGGCACAGTCTCCTGTCAGACTGGAAAACAGCAGCACAACACGAGGTGTGTGGATACAGATGTAGGAACGTAGTATCTACATCCATAAAAGCACATCGGCCCAACCAGGGGACCTCCAGGAGGCTGGAAAGGACACGGGCTTTTCACTGTGTTTCTGTGCTGTTAAACTGAATTTAATAGGCACTCATCCCAACTGCAGCAAAAAAAATAACAGCGATACAACTTGGGGAGGAAAGACAAGCCAGTGTGCTTGGCCTCGATGCAAGACCCCATGAGGGGACCTCCCTGGTGAGGCAGCTCCCAGCATGGTCATTGGGTGTAACAAGTAGAGGGCCTGAATGGGCAGGTATGCAGGCAGATACCCGAGGAACTCAGCCGTGTGGCTATGCCAGGAAGGCCAAAGCCAGGAGGAGACAGGGGCACCCAAACTGGTGTTTCATGTTCCAACTCTGAGGAGCAGGGAGCTTGGCTCATAGGGCAAAGGAAAGCAGTGACAACAGAAAAGCTCCCCCCGCTGCCCCTTGCACACTGCAGGAGGCTGGAGCTGGTCAGCATCGGGGGGGGGCCACGGTGAGGGCCACGGTGAGGGCCACGGTGAAGATGAAGGGGAGGACCAGGGGGTGGGCCGAGGGGAGAAACATGGCGAAAGCCACAGAGAGTCGCGGTGATGATGACAGTGAAGGCCATGAGGCAGGGCAAGCCGGGCAAGGGCAGGAGTGGCCTCACCGCAGCGGTGCAGCCGGCCTGTGGTCAGGCATCCCCTTCACCACCTACTCTCCCGCCTGCCTCCAGAGCTGTTTCTTCCTGAGAAATCCCAATTACAGCTCAGGCGTAAGAAGCTGGTCAGAGCGGATGTTTCAGCACCGTGGCTCTCACCATGGGGCCCCCGCAGCCCATGGGCCCCAAAGGCCCTTCAAGAGGCCCAGCAATCAGAGCCCATCTGCACGTTCACACGTGCCTCACGTCTGTCACTTCGTGCTGAGAGCGGCTGTGTCGTGGGACGCTGGGGGTTACAGAGCTTTGCTCCCTGGACCAAATGCCACTCCCTTCCCGGCATCATGTGCATTGTTGGTTTTGGAGAACACAGGTTTCCGGGAAAAATACATGAGCAACAGCCCTGAAGACTCACGGTTCACCAGCCAGCAGCCAGTGGTACGTGTGGAAGAAATATCCCCAGAGTCACCCACGTACGTGGGTGGTTTTTTAATTTTATTTTATGATTTTACTTAATTGTAAGTAAGTGCACACAAGCAGGGAGAGTGGCAAGGAAGAGGGAGAAGCAGGTCCCCTCTAAGGAGGAGCCCAATGTGGGACTCGGTCCCAGGACCCCGAGATCATGCCCTAAACCAAAGTCAGACTCTTAACTGTTGGAGCCACCCAGGCACCTCCACATATGTGTGCTTTCCAATGCACCCACATAGCCACATATGCTGGCTAAACACTGATCTCGCCCCAGAGACACGATCCCGCCCACCAGCTCAGAGCAGAGAAGCAGAAAGGACGAGATCTCTCCCCAGGGACAGGATCCCACCCAACATCTCAGAGCAGAGGAGCAGAAAGCACCTGATCTCTCCCCAGAGACAGGATCCCACCCAGCAGTTCAGAGCACAGGAGCAGAAAGCACCTGATCTCTCCCCAGGGACAGGATCCCACCTAACAGCTCAGAGCACAGAACAGAAAGGACCAGATCTCTCCCCAGAGACAGAATCCACCCAGCAGTTCAGAGCAGAGGAGCAGAAAGCACCTGATCTCTCCCCAAGACAGGATCCCGCCCAGAAGTTCAGAGCCAAGAAGTGTGGAGAGCTCCATGAGGTTCTCATGTCAAGCAGGAGCCTGGATCCAGTAATGACGCAGCAGTTGAGGGGACTGCAGCTCCCAGATATCTCTGGGACCACCGTCATCTGTGCCCCCCACCCAAATGATAAAGAGCAGAACCAGAGGAGGGCTGCGGTGGCCCAGGACCGAGTAACTCCTTTTAAAGGGGAGGGTTTTGGCATTGAACCGTTGGACTCTTCAGCCTCATGACCCCTCCACGTCTGACCACATAGAAGGCAGCTGCCCCCAAGGGCTCTGCGCCTCGATCCCCCAGTAGAACCCACATCCTTCCCTGCCTGAACAGCAGCAGCAGGAGTGCCAAGAGGCGACCTGGACCAGACCAAGGCCTTGTCTCCACCGCACCCAGACTGACTTCACATCTGCTTTGCTACCATCCTGTCCCCTCTGTTATCTTGTGCATCGTGTGGTGTGTCTTCTGCCCGCTCTGCGTGCCATGTCACCCACTGAACGGTGAGTGGGCCTGCTTTGGGACTGTTACGAACTCTCCTTTATGATCAAATACAACTGTCATCGTGGAAAGACTCAGCTCGCGTGAGCACCTTCCCAGCATCCTCACGACACGCAGAAAGCCTCCATCTCTCTGAGAGTGCTCAGTGGGTCAGGGACAGGGTCCTCAAGAAACCGTGCTGGATATCCACATGTGCAGAGTGGACGGGAAGCTTTCTCACACCGTCCGCAAAGATTAACCCAAAAGAGGTCAAAGGAGCAAGTGGAAGGTCCCCAGAAGAAAACACAGGGAACATTTCCCCAGGCAGTGGTCCCGGCCACAACTGGACATGACACCCAAGCACAAAGGACAAATCCTGTCAGGAGGGGGGACCCCACGGAATGACAAACTTCTGACTAGGAGGCGGAACCACTGATAAGGGGAAAGGACAGCCCAGAATGGGAGAAAATATTTGCAAACCACACAGCTGATACAAAGGGGCAGCAGAGTTGAGGGGCCCAGAGCGGCCAGGCCTCCCACAACCTGCCACTCGCCATCTGCTCCAGACCCGGTGCCTCCCAGCCATCCCAGCCTCTGAGGTCTCTTCCTAGGGCTCTGCTGTTGGCTTCCATCTGCCATGCTCCACCCAGAACCATGTCCCATGACCTTCCGCCCAAAACGAAGCCGGAGTTGCACACGGGCTGCTTCTGGGTCACACTTTAATAGCCACGCCAGGGTGTCAAGTGGGACACCCCATGACCGTGAGATTCACATTACACGGGACCATGGAAGTCAGTGGTTTAAGAAGGGAAGAAAGTCAGCTCTTCTTGTGCAGACACAGCCACATCCCAAAACAGCCGCACATAAATTAAGCAGACAGAAGCTCCTTCCCGCACCCTGAGCAGCTCAGGGAAAGAGGGGTATGCTGCTGAGACCACGGTGCACAGGCGGAGCGCCCCACAGCCCACCGGTCCTCTCAACCAACAGCAGATGGAAGGGTGCAGGCAGCCCAGGGGCAAGGCTCTGGACCATCCTTGTCCCGGGCTAATGGCGGAATGCCCCCCAAACCCACAGAGCTGGGGTCTTCTCCACCCTCATCTGGCAGAAGCTGCAACTCAGCTCAGCCTGGAAGCAGGTACAGGCCTGCTCTCCTCAGCCCCAGGCCATGGGATAGCTCGTGCCCACCCCCCACCCCCTGTCCCAGCCACAGAGCAGCCAGAAAGGACAGCCCAAGCTGGGCATCAGACCCTCTGGGAAGCACAGAGGACAAGGAGCACAACCCCGATGCCCACGGCCATGGGGGCCCACTGCTCTGGGGGGCCTCCAGAGGGGGGTGCATTAACGGGACCACCATGGGCATGACCCCTGGCAGCTCCGGAGCCCACAGAAGCCAGGGGACTTCCAGTGCTACTTGGTGGCTGTGGGCCACCAGTCTGGCACGGATGCAGTTAAGGCCACCTGGCCACCCTCAGAGGTCCTGATGTGGAGAGGGCCCTTGATTTTCTCCGACCGCAGCAGTGCCAGGCCCACATCTCCCTGGCCGGCCCTGTACTTGCCGGCTGCCTGCCCCGACTCAGTGAGCACCAAGGCCCCAGGGGTGATGCCACCTGCTGGGAGAGGGCCCGACAGCCGCACCGGGAAGAGCCGCTTGCGGATGACACCCATGTGGTGGGTGCGCGCCGTCAGCTCCTGGCCGATGTAGCAGCCCTTGCTAAAGCTGACACCGTTCATGAAAGCCAGGTTGGACTCCAGGGGCAGGGCCACTCCTGGGGGCAGGTCATGGACGCCCTCTGGTACGCCTGTGGGGTGGGAGGGAAGCAGCTCCCTGAGGACTGGGGGCTGGGGCGGCCCTCCTGAGCCCTGCTGCCCAGAGGGCCCACTCTCTGCACCCTATCGTCTGGCACAGGTGGGGGGCTTGGGAGGAGTGACCAGCTAGCGCTGGAGGAGAGGAGCCCTCACCACGGACCCTCCCACCACACCGCGAGCCCCCGCCGCTCCCCGCGCCCACCATGTCCTAGTCCCGCGCTCATACCATGCAGGTACCGGTGCCGGTGATAGTCCCGGAGGTCTCCCAGCTGGCCGCCGGACACCAGGGCCAGGCCCTTATCCTGGGTGAGAAGCCGCCAGCCCATGCAGCCGGTCCGGGGGTCGCGAGCGAGGATGGTGGTCCTCTCGGCTGGCTCCCGCAGTGGCGCAGCCCCGTAGGCCTCCACTGGGGTGCAGGGCAGCACCGACCACACGCATAGCTCCGGGCGCGGCTCCACGGTGACCTTCCGCCGGATCTTGTACAGCCCCAGGTGCGTCTGCAGGGCGCCCAGCACCGCGCGGTCGCACTCCAGGAGGAAGGCGGGCACCTCCCTATGATCGCACTCTGGGAGTCTGCCGGCAGAGACGGGGGCTCCTGAAGGCGGGCCGGGTGCATGGCCACAGACCTCCGCTGACTGCCCGGGACGGCAGCGCGGTCCCTCCCAACCCAGGGTACTGGCAGAGCTGGTGCGTGCCCAAGGGGCAGACGACGTGATGGGTGACACGCCATGGGTCGGCAGGGGGTGGGGTGGGGAGCAAGTCCCGGGAATGGGGGGCGTGGTACTGTGCGCCCTCACGGTGAGATGGAAAGCCACCAGCAGCCTGACAGCCAGGACCTGCCTTCTCTAGCTCCACAGAGGCCGCAGGTCTCAGGTGCTGGCACTCAGACTTCAAGAGGGTCAGAAGCTCGGGGAGCTGGTAGGAGAGCACACACATCAGGGACAAGGGGGTGTGCGGCAAGGCCACTCTCTCCCCGTGCTCACCCCCTGCCGCCCCTCCCACCCCCGCTTCCCCCAGGTGAACTCTGGAGGGCCCAGGAATACCCTAACCCCCACTCTGGGCAGCCATGCCCCCGGAAGGGACCCTGGAACCCCGTGACCAGTGTGGGAACCAGGTGGGACAGCTGGGGTACTTATGGGCAGATGAGCAGGGGACCTTAGTGCAGATGTCCACGACCCAAGTACCTAGCTGGGATCCTGGTTGTAGAGAATGATGGAACAAGGACATACAGCCCCGTGGAAACTGAGACAGGGAGTGGGTAAGACCATCCACGAGTGTGTGTGAGAGAGGCCATTGACTAGTACAGACCCCACCAGCTGATGTCCTGGCCCCTCCCCCAGACCCCACCAGTACAGACCCCACC